>NC_052341.1:4481772-4634334 GCF_016432855.1 Salvelinus namaycush | reverse complement strand
TAAGGCCTACAGCTAAAAGACCCCCACCTAGAAGGCCTACAGCTAAAAACCCCCCACCTAGTAAGGCCTACAGCTAAAACCCCCCCACTAGAAGGGCCGACAGCTAACAACCCCCCACCTAGAAGGCACTATACATGCCTAAAAAAAAAACCCCCACCATACGAAGGCCCTACAGGCTAAAAGAAAAAAAAAAACCCACCTAGAAATGCCTACGGCTAAAAAACGCCCCCACCTAGAAGGCCTACGGCTAAAAAAACGACCCCACCTAGAAGGCCTACGGCTAAAAAACGCCCCACCATAGAAGGCCTACGGCTAAAAACGCCCCACCTAGAAGGCCTACAGCTAAAAACGCCCCACCTAGAAGTCCTACGCTAAAAACGCCCCACCTAGAAGGCCTACAGCTAAAAACGCCCCACCTAGAAGGCCTACAGCTAAAACGCCCCACCTAGAAGGCCTACAGCTAAAAACGCCCCACCTAGAAGGCCTACAGCTAAAACGCCCCACCTAGAAGGCTACAGCTAAAAACGCCCCACCTAGAAGGCCTACAGCTAAAAACGCCCCACCTAGAAGGCCTACAGCTAAAAACGCCCCACCTAGAAGGCCTACAGCTAAAACGCCCCACCTAGAAGGCCTACAGCTAAAAACGCCCCACCTAGAAGGCCTACAGCTAAAAACGCCCCCCTAGAAGGCCTACAGCTAAAAAACGCCCCAGCCTAGAAGGCCTACAGCTAAAAACGCCCCGCCTAGAAGGCCTACAGCTAAAAACGCCCCGCCTAGAAGGCCTACAGCTAAAAACCCCCCGCCTAGAAGGCCTACAGCTAAAAACCCCCCGCCTAGAAGGCCTACAGCTAAAACCCCCCGCCTAGAAGGCCTACAGCTAAAACCCCCCCGCCTAGAAGGCCTACAGCTAAAACCCCCCCGCCTAGAAGGCCTACAGCTAAAACCCCCCCCGCCTAGAAGGCCTACAGCTAAAACCCCCCCCGCCTAGAAGGCCTACAGCTAAAACCCCCCCGCCTAGAAGGCCTACAGCTAAAACCCCCCCGCCTAGAAGGCCTACAGCTAAAACCCCCCCGCCTAGAAGGCCTACAGCTAAAACCCCCCCGCCTAGAAGGCCTACAGCTAAACCCCCCCGCCTAGAAGGCCTACAGCTAAAACCCCCCCGCCTAGAAGGCCTACAGCTAAAACCCCCCGCCTAGAAGGCCTACAGCTAAAACCCCCCCGCCTAGAAGGCCTACAGCTAAAACCCCCCGCCTAGAAGGCCTACAGCTAAAACCCCCCGCCTAGAAGGCCTACAGCTAAAAACCCCCCGCCTAGAAGGCCTACAGCTAAAAAACCCCCGCCTAGAAGGCCTACAGCTAAAAAAAACCCCGCCTAGAAGGCCTACAGCTAAAAAAACCCCCGCCTAGAAGGCCTACAGCTAAAAACCCCCCGCCTAGAAGGCCTACAGCTAAAAACCCCCCGCCTGGAAGGCCTACAGCTAAAAACCCCCCGCCTAGAAGGCCTACAGCTAAAACCCCCCGCCTAGAAGGCCTACAGCTAAAAACCCCCCGCCTAGAAGGCCTACAGCTAAAAACCCCCCGCCTAGAAGGCCTACAGCTAAAAACCCCCGCCTAGAAGGCCTACAGCTAAAAACCCCCCGCCTAGAAGGCCTACAGCTAAAAACCCCCCGCCTAGAAGGCCTACAGCTAAAAACCCCCCGCCTAGAAGGCCTACAGCTAAAAACCCCCCGCCTAGAAGGCCTACAGCTAAAAACCCCCCGCCTAGAAGGCCTACAGCTAAAAACCCCCGCCTAGAAGGCCTACAGCTAAAAACCCCCCGCCTAGAAGGCCTACAGCTAAAAACCCCCCGCCTAGAAGGCCTACAGCTAAAAACCCCCCGCCTAGAAGGCCTACAGCTAAAAACCCCCGCCTAGAAGGCCTACAGCTAAAAACCCCCCGCCTAGAAGGCCTACAGCTAAAAACCCCCGCCTAGAAGGCCTACAGCTAAAAACCCCCCGCCTAGAAGGCCTACAGCTAAAAACCCCCCGCCTAGAAGGCCTACAGCTAAAAACCCCCCGCCTAGAAGGCCTACAGCTAAAAACCCCCCGCCTAGAAGGCCTACAGCTAAAACCCCCCGCCTAGAAGGCCTACAGCTAAAAACCCCCCGCCTAGAAGGCCTACAGCTAAAAACCCCCCGCCTAGAAGGCCTACAGCTAAAAACCCCCCGCCTAGAAGGCCTACAGCTAAAAACCCCCCGCCTAGAAGGCCTACAGCTAAAAACCCCCCGCCTAGAAGGCCTACAGCTAAAAACCCCCCGCCTAGAAGGCCTACAGCTAAAAACCCCCCGCCTAGAAGGCCTACAGCTAAAAACCCCCCGCCTAGAAGGCCTACAGCTAAAAACCCCCCGCCTAGAAGGCCTACAGCTAAAAACCCCCGCCTAGAAGGCCTACAGCTAAAAACCCCCCGCCTAGAAGGCCTACAGCTAAAAACCCCCCGCCTAGAAGGCCTACAGCTAAAAACCCCCCGCCTAGAAGGCCTACAGCTAAAAACCCCCCGCCTAGAAGGCCTACAGCTAAAAAACCCCCCGCCTAGAAGGCCTACAGCTAAAAACCCCCCGCCTAGAAGGCCTACAGCTAAAAAACCCCCCGCCTAGAAGGCCTACAGCTAAAAACCCCCCCGCCTAGAAGGCCTACAGCTAAAAAAACCCCCCCGCCTAGAAGGCCTACAGCTAAAAACCCCCCGCCTAGAAGGCCTACAGCTAAAAACCCCCCGCCTAGAAGGCCTACAGCTAAAACCCCCCGCCTAGAAGGCCTACAGCTAAAAACCCCCCCGCCTAGAAGGCTACAGCTAAAACCCCCCCGCCCTAGAAGGCCTACAGCTAAAACCCCCCGCCTAGAAGGCCTACAGCTAAAAACCCCCCCGCCTAGAAGGCCTACAGCTAAAAACCCCCCCGCCTAGAAGGCCTACAGCTAAAAACCCCCCCGCCTGGAAGGCCTACAGCTAAAAAACCCCCCGCCTGGAAGGCCTACAGCTAAAAAACCCCCCGCCTGGAAGGCCTACAGCTAAAACCCCCCCGCCTGGAAGGCCTACAGCTAAACCCCCCCGCCTGGAAGGCCTACAGCTAAAACCCCCCCGCCTGGAAGGCCTACAGCTAAAACCCCCCCGCCTGGAAGGCCTACAGCTAAAACCCCCCCGCCTGGAAGGCCTACAGCTAAAACCCCCCCGCCTGGAAGGCCTACAGCTAAAACCCCCCCGCCTGGAAGGCCTACAGCTAAAACCCCCCCGCCCGGAAGGCCTACAGCTAAAACCCCCCCGCCCGGAAGGCCTACAGCTAAAACCCCCCCCGCCCGGAAGGCCTACAGCTAAAACCCCCCCGCCCGGAAGGCCTACAGCTAAAAACCCCCCGCCCGGAAGGCCTACAGCTAAAAACCCCCCGCCCGGAAGGCCTACAGCTAAAACCCCCCCCCCCCCCTCCTAGAAGGCCTACAGCTAAACCCCCCCCCCCCCTCCTAGAAGGCCTACAGCTAAACCCCCCCCCCCTCCTAGAAGGCCTACAGCTAAACCCCCCCCCCCCTCCTAGAAGGCCTACAGCTAACGCCCCCCCCCCTCCTAGAAGGCCTACAGCTAACGCCCCCCCCCCTCCTAGAAGGCCTACAGCTAACGCCCCCCCGCCCCTCCTAGAAGGCCTACAGCTAACGCCCCCCCGCCCCCTCCTAGAAGGCCTACAGCTAACGCCCCCCGCCCCCTCCTAGAAGGCCTACAGCTAACGCCCCCCCCCCCCCCCGCCCGGAAGGCCTACAGCTAACGCCCCCCCCCCCCCCCCCGGAAGGCCTACAGCTAACGCGCCCCCCCCCCTCCTAGAAGGCCTACAGCTAACGCCCCCCCCCCCCCCCCCCCCTCCTGGAAGGCCTACAGCTAACGCCCCCCGCCCGGAAGGCCTACAGCTAACGCCCCCCGCCCGGAAGGCCTACAGCTAAAAAACCCCCCGCCCGGAAGGCCTACAGCTAAAAACCCCCCGCCCGGAAGGCCTACAGCTAAAAACCCCCCGCCCGGAAGGCCTACAGCTAACGCCCCCCCCCCCCTCCTAGAAGGCCTACAGCTAACGCCCCCCCCCCCCTCCTAGAAGGCCTACAGCTAACGCCCCCCCCCCCTCCTAGAAGGCCTACAGCTAAAACCCCCCGCCCCCTCCTAGAAGGCCTACAGCTAACGCCCCCCCCCCCCTCCTAGAAGGCCTACAGCTAACGCCCCCCCCCCCTCCTAGAAGGCCTACAGCTAACGCCCCCCCCCCCCTCCTAGAAGGCCTACAGCTAACGCCCCCCCCCCTCCTAGAAGGCCTACAGCTAACGCCCCCCCCCCTCCTAGAAGGCCTACAGCTAACGCCCCCCCCCCTCCTAGAAGGCCTACAGCTAACGCCCCCCCCCCCCTCCTAGAAGGCCTACAGCTAACGCCCCCCCCCCCTCCTAGAAGGCCTACAGCTAACGCCCCCCCCCTCCTAGAAGGCCTACAGCTAACGCCCCCCCCCGCCCGGAAGGCCTACAGCTAACGCCCCCCCCCCCCCGGAAGGCCTACAGCTAACGCCCCCCCCCCCCCCGGAAGGCCTACAGCTAACGCCCCCCCCCCCCCCCCTCCTAGAAGGCCTACAGCTAACGCCCCCCCCCCCCCCTCCTAGAAGGCCTACAGCTAACGCCCCCCCCCCCCCCCCTCCTAGAAGGCCTACAGCTAACGCCCCCCCCCCCTCCTAGAAGGCCTACAGCTAACGCCCCCCCCCCCCCCCCCCCCCCCCGCCCGGAAGGCCTACAGCTAACCCCCCCCCCCCCCCCCCCCCCCCCCCGGAAGGCCTACAGGTAACGCCCCCCCCCCCCCCCGCCCGGAAGGCCTACAGGTAACGCCCCCCGCCCGGAAGGCCTACAGGTAACGCCCCCCCCCCCCCCCTGCCCGGAAGGCCTACAGCTAACGCCCCCCACCTAGAAGGCCTACAGCTAAAAACCCCCCACCTAGAAGGCCTACAGCTAAAAACCCCCCACCTAGAAGGCCTACAGCTAAAAAAAAAACCACCTAGAAGGCCTACAGCTAAAAACCCCCCACCTAGAAGGCCTACAGCTAAAAACCCCCCACCTAGAAGGCCTACAGCTAAAAACCCCCCACCTAGAAGGCCTACAGCTAAAAAACCCCCACCCAGAAGGCCTACAGCTAAAAAAAAAAACACCTAGAAGGCCTACAGCTAAAAACCCCCCGCCCGGAAGGCCTACAGCTAAAAACCCCCCGCCCGGAAGGCCTACAGCTAAAAAACCCCCGCCCGGAAGGCCTACAGCTAAAAACCCCCCGCCCGGAAGGCCTACAGCTAACGCCCCCCCCCCCCCCCCCCCCGGAAGGCCTACAGCTAACGCCCCCCCCCCCCCCCCGCCCGGAAGGCCTACAGGTAACGCCCCCCCCCCCCCCCCCCGCCCGGAAGGCCTACAGGTAACGCCCCCCCCCCCCCCCCCCGCCCGGAAGGCCTACAGGTAACGCCCCCCCCCCCCCCCCGCCCGGAAGGCCTACAGGTAACGCCCCCCCCCCCCCCCGCCCGGAAGGCCTACAAATCAAATGTCACATACACATGGTTAGCAGATGTTAATATGAGTGCAGCGAAGTGCTTGTGCTTCTGGTTCCGACAATGCAGTAATATCTAACAATTCCCCAACTACTTAATACACACATCTAAAGGGGTGAATGAGAATATGTACATATAAATATATGGCCGAGCGGCATAGGCAATGTGCAATAGACAGTACAAAATACAGTATAAACATGAGTAATGTAAGATATGCAAACATTAACGTGACTAGTGATCCAGTTGTTAAAGTGGCCAGTGATTGGGTCTCCATGTAGGCAGCAGCCCCTCTCTAAATTAGTGATGGCTGTTTAGCGGTCTGATGGCCTTGAGATAGAAGCTGTTCAGAGGGGTAGAAGTGGGCTAACTTTCCAGTGCCTAACTATACAACCTTATGAATCATACTTTGTTTACACTGTGCTGTAGGTGTCTGGATTCCTGCATAGTATCAATAGAAGTAAACCAAGCACGTTGGAAATAGTTGTCGACAGCTGGTCTGATTTTAAGGTTATTTTTTTGCAGACCAGATACAAAGGTAAGATTCATGGTGTCACATAAGGTACACGAGTTTGGCATATGTCAAATTTTGTAATCGTTTAGATTATGTCATATCAAGTTTGTCATATCACTTCAATAAAAAGCCCTTTATGAATACATTTAGTCTTCATTATTAGAACAAACGGGACAGAGTTCATGAAAAAAATATATCTTCTGCATGGATGAAGAGAACTTGAAAATAATGGTGACTGAAGAAAATGCAGTTGACTGGAGCACATCATTTCCTCATCGGGGGAAAGACTAACTAACTTGTCAATGCATTTCATTTAGGCAGTGCAGTTATTTAATTGCCTGCGTCTGAAATGGCACCCTATTTCCTGCACAGTGCACTACGTTTTACCAGAGCTCCATGGGCCCTGGTCAAAGTACTGTACTATATAGTGAATAGGGTGCCATTTCAGACGCAGACAATTAAATAAATAGTTTGTGCTGGGTAAGAAGAAACTAATGCTTATCCTACAGGGTTTGATATGAGCCCATATTAAAAGAAGTGTCCTTGTCTAGAAAGGTCAATATGACAAGTTTTGCCTTGCTACTAGTGGTTATAGCGTTGGGCCAGTAAACGGAAGGTTGCTGGATCGAATCCCCGAGCTGACAAGGTAGAAATCTGTCATTCAACGTACTTAGAATGTTACTTGGTAATATGGTGCTGCTAGTGATAGACAACGAGAGTCAAATCTGCATTAAAACTGGTTTCAATTATTCTGCAGTGATTTGTCGTCTGCCATCGGGGGCAGTTTAGGTTTCTTGTGTTTCAGTCCTTTGCAGATAGTCGTTGCTGGAGAACTGTTGCTCTAGCCATTCACCTGCAGTTCTCCTCACATCCATTGATGTAGGATGCGATACTGTCTGTGTAGTCATGTATGTTGGCATTGTTGTCCTTGAATATGTTCCAATCCGTGGTGTCTAGGTCCTTTAACTCCCCAATGACCTTGTCAGTCCATTTCCACACCGTTTATTTGACAGGCTTGGCGGTTTTTAGTTTCTGTCTGTATGCAGGGATGATGTGTAGCATTACATGGTCATTGTTGTATGCCCCTTTAATAGTGCTGTCACAATGGTCTGAGTTCCCAAGGGGACAGCGTGGTATGCCCCTTTAATAGTGCTGTAAACATGGTCTGAGTTCTGCAAGGGACAGCGTGGTATGCCCCTTTAATAGTGCTGTCACAATGGTCTGAGTTCCCAAGGGGACAGCGTGGTATGCCCCTTTAATAGTGCTGTAAACATGGTCTGAGTTCTGCAAGGGACAGCGTGGTATGCCCCTTTAATAGTGCTGTAAACATGGTCTGAGTTCCCAAGGGACAGCGTGGTATGCCCCTTTAATAGTGCTGTAAACATGGTCTGAGTTCCCAAGGGGACAGCGTGGTATGCCCCTTTAATAGTGCTGTAAACATGGTCTGAGTTCCCAAGGGGACAGAGTGGTATGCCCCTTTAATAGTGCTGTAAACATGGTCTGAGTTCCCAAGGGGACAGCGTGGTATGCCCCTTTAATAGTGCTGTAAACATGGTCTGAGTTCCCAAGGGGACAGCGTGGTATGCCCCTTTAATAGTGCTGTAAACATGGTCTGAGTTCCCAAGGGGACAGCGTGGTATGCCCCTTTAATAGTGCTGTAAACATGGTCTGAGTTCCCAAGGGGACAGCGTGGTATGCCCCTTGTTCAACATTTTAACCAGCTGTTTTTATCTTGGAAGTTCCTGTTGAAGGTTGATGTGGTTAAAATCCCCCATGATGGACAAAATAGAATCTGGGTATTTCCTTTCCACCTCTGTGATCTGATCAGCCAATAGCTGTTGCTCTGTGTGTGCACAGCTGTGATCTGATCAGCCAATAGCTGTTAAGTTGTGTGTGCACAAGAGCTCGGCGAGATGTAGACTCCAAACAGAATTACTTGAGGCAAATACCTTACCTTGCGAGGATAACAGCACTGAGCCTTATTCTAAAATGTTTTAAGATTCCTCCCAATATGTTCTCAAATCACTTATGTAACAGTTTAACTTTACGTCCGTCCCTCGCCCCGACCCGGGCGCGAACCAGGGACCCTCTGCACACATCAACAACAGTCACCCACGAAGCATCGTTACCCATCGCTCCACAAAAGCCGCGGCCCTTACAGAGCAAGGGGAATCACTACTTCAAGGTCTCAGAGCGAGTGGCGTCACCGATTGAAAGGCTATTAGCGCGCACCACCGCTAACTAGCTAGCCATTTCACATCCGTTACACTTAGACCATTCCTCCATACAGAATCTTTCCAGATCTTTGATAGCTTTTGCCTGTGCTCTTCAATTCTAACCACAGAGTTTCAATGGGGTTCAAGTCTGGAGACTGAGATGTCCATTGCAAAATGTTAATTTGGGGGTCAATTAGTCCTTTCTTTATGGATTTTGTTGTGTGCTTGAGGTTATTGTCCAGATGGAAGATTCACTTGCTGCCAAGTTTCAGCTTCCTGTCAGAGGAAACCAGGTTTTTGGCTGCTAAATAGAGCTAATTGGCTGCTAAATAGAGCTCTTTGGCCATTAAAAATAGCTAATTGGCTGCTAAATAGAGCTAATTGGCTGCTAAATAGAGCTCTTTGGCTGCTAAATAGAGCTCTTTGGCTGCTAAATAGAGCTCTTTGGCTGCTAAATAGAGCTCTTTGGCTGCTAAATAGAGCTCTTTGGCTGCTAAATAGAGCTCTTTGGCTGCTAAATAGAGCTCTTTGGCTGCTAAATAGAGCTCTTTGGCCATTAAAAAGAGCTCTTTGGCCATTAAAAAGAGCTCTTTGGCCATTAAAAAGAGCTCTTTGGCTGCTAAATAGAGCTCTTTGGCCATGAAAAAGAGCTCTTTGGCCATGAAAAAGAGCTCTTTGGCCATGAAAAAGAGCTCTTTGGCCATGAAAAAGAGCTCTTTGGCTGCTAAATAGAGCTCTTTGGCTGCTAAATAGAGCTCTTTGGCCGCTAAATAGAGCTCTTTGGCCATTAAAAAGAGCTCTTTGGCTGCTAAATAGAGCTCTTTGGCCATAAAAAAGAGGTCTTTGGCTGCTAAATAGAGCTCTTTGGCCATAAAAAAGAGCTCTTTGGCTGCTAAATAGAGCTCTTTGGCCATAAAAAAGAGCTCTTTGGCTGCTAAATAGAGCTCTTTGGCCATAAAAAAGAGCTCTTTGGCTGCTAAATAGAGCTCTTTGGCTGCTAAATAGAGCTCTTTGGCCATAAAAAAGAGCTATTTGGCTGCTAAATAGAGCTCTTTGGCTGCTAAATAGAGCTCTTTGGCCGCTAAATAGAGCTCTTTGGCCATTAAAAAGAGCTCTTTGGCTGCTAAATAGAGCTCTTTGGCCATAAAAAAGAGCTCTTTGGCTGCTAAATAGAGCTCTTTGGCCATAAAAAAGAGCTCTTTGGCTGCTAAATAGAGCTCTTTGGCCATAAAAAAGAGCTCTTTGGCTGCTAAATAGAGCTCTTTGGCCATAAAAAAGAGCTCTTTGGCCATAAAAAAGAGCTCTTTGGCTGCTAAATAGAGCTCTTTGGCCATAAAAAAGAGCTATTTGGCTGCTAAATAGAGCTCTTTGGCTGCTAAATAGAGCTAATTGGCTGCTAAATAGAGCTCTTTGGCCATAAAGAGCTCTTTGGCTGCTAAATAGAGCTCTTTGGCCATAAAAAAGAGCTCTTTGGCTGCTAAATAGAGCTCTTTGGCCATAAAAAAGAGCTCTTTGGCTGCTAAATAGAGCTCTTTGGCCATGAAAAAGAGCTCTTTGGCTGCTAAATATTTGGCTGCTAAATAGAGCTCTTTGGCTGCTAAATGGAGCTAATTGGCTGCTAAATGGAGCTAATTGGCTGCTAAATGGAGCTAATTGGCTGCTAAATAGAGCTCTTTGGCTGCTAAAAAGAGCTCTTTGGCTGCTAAATAGAGCTCTTTGGCTGCTAAATAGAGCTCTTTGGCTGCTAAATAGAGCTCTTTGGCTGCTAAATAGAGCTCTTTGGCCATTAAAAAGAGCTCTTTGGCTGCTAAATAGAGCTCTTTGGCTGCTAAATAGAGCTCTTTGGCTGCTAAATAGAGCTCTTTGGCTGCTAAATAGAGCTCTTTGGCTGCTAAATAGAGCTCTTTGGCCATTAAAAAGAGCTCTTTGGCTGCTAAATAGAGCTCTTTGGCCATTAAAAAGAGCTCTTTGGCTGCTAAATAGAGCTCTTTGGCCATTAAAAAGAGCTCTTTGGCTGCTAAAAAGAGCTCTTTGGCTGCTAAATAGAGCTCTTTGGCTGCTAAATAGAGCTCTTTGGCTGCTAAATAGAGCTCTTTGGCCATTAAAAAGAGCTCTTTGGCTGCTAAATAGAGCTCTTTGGCCATTAAAAAGAGCTCTTTGGCTGCTAAATAGAGCTCTTTGGCCATTAAAAAGAGCTCTTTGGCTGCTAAAAAGAGCTCTTTGGCTGCTAAATAGAGCTCTTTGGCTGCTAAATAGAGCTCTTTGGCTGCTAAATAGAGCTCTTTGGCCATTAAAAAGAGCTCTTTGGCTGCTAAATAGAGCTCTTTGGCCATTAAAAAGAGCTCTTTGGCTGCTAAATAGAGCTCTTTGGCCATGAAAAAGAGCTCTTTGGCTGCTAAATATTTGGCTGCTAAATAGAGCTCTTTGGCTGCTAAATGGAGCTAATTGGCTGCTAAATGGAGCTCTTTGGCCATAAAAAAGAGCTCTTTGGCTGCTAAAAAGAGCTCTTTGGCTGCTAAATAGAGCTCTTTGGCTGCTAAATAGAGCTCTTTGGCCGCTAAATAGAGCTCTTTGGCCATTAAAAAGAGCTCTTTGGCTGCTAAATAGAGCTCTTTGGCTGCTAAATAGAGCTCTTTGGCTGCTAAATAGAGCTCTTTGGCTGCTAAATAGAGCTCTTTGGCTGCTAAATAGAGCTCTTTGGCCATTAAAAAGAGCTCTTTGGCTGCTAAATAGAGCTCTTTGGCTGCTAAATAGAGCTCTTTGGCTGCTAAATAGAGCTCTTTGGCCATGAAAAGGAGCTCTGGCCACAAACACCAGTGGTGGGTTTCGCATCAAAGGAAGGATGCATCGGCAGAAAAGAACCCCATACCTACTGTAAAATATGATGGTGGATCTTTGATGATATTGGGTTATTTTGCTTCCACTGGTCCTGGGGCCCTTGTTAAAGGCCCAGTGCAGTCAAAATGTGTTTTTCCTGTGTTAACTATATATTTACACACCAAGGTTGGAATAGTACTGTGAATGTGTGAACATGATAATGCCCTTTTAGCGTAAGAGCTGTTTGATAAGACCACCTGAAAAGTAAGGGTGTTTTGGTGGGATGGTGACATCACCATGCAGTAAATTAGTTAATAGACCAACAGGAAAGTTCCAAACCACTCTGCCAGTAACGGCTAATCTTCCGTTTTCCCCTCCCAACTCAGACCACTCCGCCATTCCTAACAAAATTCTTGCTTGACAAATTGTTCTCAGAATCTATTTTGTTTCTATTTTACCATTTTAATTGAAAACCATCACTGTAAAGTACTTAATTGTTACCCAGAAATGACTTTGACACTGAGATAAAAACAGCTGCGTTGGATGACAATGCTAGAACTCAATCACAGGTTAAACCAATGATTGAATTCTAACAGTGAGGAGGCAACAGCAACTCTTGACTTTCCTTGTCTTAGAGTGAGGCTTTATATTAGTGTGGGGGATAAACAGGTGCCAAATACTTACAATACCGGTCAAAGAGCTGAAGCAATGAGCTCGTTCATAAGAAAACACGAAAGCATGCCAACCTTATTACCCGCCTCTGTCAGACAAACAAAATGACAGGTGCTTAAATAGAAAATATCCATGAGAATCAGTTTCACATCAGGATACTCAGTTAACATTAAACTGCGCAAATTTTAATCCACACACATTATCCTTAGCACACATTCAATCAAAGTGCTAATCCATGTTTTGAGCATTATAAACTGGGTGGTTCGAGCCCAGAATGCTGATTGGCTGAGAGCCGTGGTATACTACGGGTATGACAAACCATTTAAGTTAGTAGCTAGTTTATAATAGCAATAAGGCACCTCGGGGCTTCCAGTAGAGCACAGAGCTGATCAGTCACATCTTTTTAGCTCCGCTACAAATTTGAAATAAATCCTGAAATAAGTTCACCCTTAAGCTTAATGTACCAGGAAAGGCAGTAATAGTTTATTAGCTTCCAAAACCCACAATGCCGACAAAGAAGAGTCACACCAAAAAGCCAGACTTAACGAGTGAAAGTTTAGAGTCTGAGGACGAAGGGGCCGTGCAAGCTTCATGTGCTAGTGGTGGAAGCAAGACTGAGGCGATAAACATGTGCAGTGCCGTTAGCTCCGAAGATAGCCTCAAGGCCATCAAAGACATTAATGATATCAAATTCGAAAATATACTGTCTGCTGTGGACAACGTTTAAAACGAAGTCAAAGAATGTGCTGGGCAAATCTCTCAGGCTGAGGTACGCATCTCTTGAACTGAAGACAACATTATAGCCCTGCAGGCAACGATCACCGCTCTTGAGGAAAAAGTTGAATCGCTTACCTCTAAACTAGTTGATTTGGAGGGCGGCCGGCAGGAGATTGAACTTGAGACTAGTACATCTCCGCGAAGGTGCTGAGGGGAGCGATGCTTGCTCATTCCTAGAGAGGTGGCTTCCTGAGGCTCTGGAGATGGTGCCACTCTGCTCTCCTTTGATCATTGAGAGAGCTCATCGGATTTCTGGCCCCACGATCCGACCCCAACGCACCCCGATGCCTCTGATAATGAAGTTCTTAAACTATAAAGATAAGATGCGTATGGTGAATGCAGCCAGGGCGAAAGGGAGAGTACTCTACGAGAATCGGCAAGTTATGTTCAAGTCCAAAAGCAGCAGAAACTCTTCGACAGTGTCAAGCAGCGGCTACGGGCTAAGGCTATCCGGTATGGAATCATCTTTCCAGCAGGCCTAAGGGTCTCCCAGCTGGGGCGGTGCAGTTTCTTGAGAAGCCAGGCCGGCAGAGGTGTGGAAGCAGGAGCAACGCTGAAGAAGAGGCAATAGCAACGTAAAGTTAAACGTTGACCAATTTCTTTTGACATTTTTCAAACTGTTGCTTTCGGTTTGATCTACAAAGAGTTATTTAAATTTGAGCCAGTTCATATGTGTTATAATGTAACATAGTAGCACTGTCTATTGAACTATAATAACAGGGCCCGTTTAAAAGTAAGCCTTATTATAATTGAATGTACCATGAAACTTTTCTTTTATGCATTGGAACATCCTGGTGCGGGTTTGTTTTCTTTAGGCCTATATGAGGCTAGATCACGGTGGTCTCATATTCTGGCTCACTCCTGGTATTTAGTTTGTTTTTTTGTTAAATGGTGAACACAATATGGTGCAATGACAAGTGGAGGGGCAGAAGGTGTAGTGATCTTCTTCTGTTGGCACTCCAAAAGGTCCCAGATACATCACAAATGGTCCTTTTGTTCGATAATGTCCTTCTTTATATCCATAACAACTTAGTTTAGCTGGCGCGCTTCAGTCAGTTAACCATCCAGTTTCCCTCCTTCAAAATGCATACAAAATGAATCCCAAACGTTATTAATAAACTTTTCCAAACAACTCAAACGTTTTTAATCAAACCTTAGGTACCCTAATACGTAAATAAACGATCAAATTTAAGATGAAGAATCGTTATTGTCTTTACCGGAGAAAAATACCAAAGTGTTTTTGTTTATGGTGGTAACGGAGGACTGTTGGTATATTAGGCTGATCCAATGTGCTCTTACGGGGCAAAGTTTTAGTTCAAGTGTCTCTGGTAAATTCGATGACTCATAGTGTTAAGGTTAAATTTACATCCTGGAACTGTAGGGGATTAAATAAAAACACCAAAATAAAACAGGTAATAAGTAGATTAACACCACTTCAGGCGAAGATCATATTTTTGCAAGAATCACATCTATTATCTGGCGACGTTCCTAAGATACGCAAGAGGTGGCCTGGGCAGATCGTTGCAGCCTCATGTAGCTCACATGCAAGGAGAGTTATTATTCTTATCACTAAGTCCATTCCATATCAGATATTGCAAACAATTTGTGATCCCACCGGCAGATATATTATTATATGGGGTACCTTGCTGTCTGAGCAGTTGAATTTAATTAATGTGTATGGTCCCAACAAAGATGTCTCTAAATTCTTTAATGATTTGTTTTTAAACCTTTCCACACTTCCAGGTAATTATATTGTTGCAGGGGACTTTAATTTCACTTTAGATCCTGTTAACGATCGCACCTCGGGTTCGAACGACTCCCACACCCAATCTTGGAAAACCATACAGAATTTTATGAAGGATTTAAATTTAGAGATTTGGAGAGAAATGAAACCAGATGATGTGGAATACTCCTGTTAATCTAGCACTCACCAGACCTATTCCCGAATCTACATTTGTTTTTTTTTATCTCAGCAGCATTACGCTCTAAAAATTTAAGATTGCTTTTATGATAGCATTGTCATCTCTGACCATGCTCCAGCATCTCTTAAATATTTCGATTCTAATTTAGTAGGTGACCAACCTAAATGGCTCTTCCAACCAAAATGGCTTCAAGATACAAGTTTTACAGAATACATTGGACAGCAAATTGACCTATACTTTTCAATTGATACAACACAGACGTCAGCTTGTACTATAATATCTTATGCTTCACTGAGTCGTGGCTGAATGACGACACTATCAACATAGAGCTGGCTGGTTATACGCTGTACGGGCAGGATCGAATAGAGGTGTCTGATAAGACATGGGGCGGCGGACAATGTATTTTTGTAAATAACAGCTGGTGCATTATATCTATGGAAGTCTCGAGCTATTGCTCGCCTGAGGAAAAGTTTCTCATGACAAGCTGTAGACCACACTACCTACCTAGAGAGTTTCTGTATTTTCCGTAGCTGTTTACATACCACCACAGACTGAGGCTGGCACTAAGACAGCATTGAATGAGCTGTATTCCACCATAAGCAAACAAGAAAACGCTCACCCAGAGGCGGCTCTCCTAGTAGCCGGGGACTTCAGTGCAGGGAAACTTAAATCCGTTTTACCAAATTTCTATCAGCATGTTAAAATGTGCAACCAGAGGGGGAAAAAAACTCTGGACCGCCTATACTTCACACACAGAGACACATAGAAAGCTCTCCATCGCTGACCTTAATTCTATCCTCCTGATTCCTGCTTCCAAGCAAAAATTAAAGCAGGAAGCACAAGTGACTAGATCAATAAAAAAGTGGTCAGATGAATCAGATGCTAAGCTACAGGACTGTTTTGCTAGCACAGACTGGAATATGTTCCCGGGATTCCTTCGATGGCATTGAGGAGTACAGCACATCAGTCATTGGCTTCATCAATAAGTGCATTGACGACGTCGTCCACACAGTGACCGTACGTACATACCCCAAGCAGAAGCCATGGATTACAGGCAACATCTGCACTGAGCTAAAGGCTAGAACTGCCGCTTTCAAGGAGCGGGACTCTAAACCGGAAGCTTATAAGAAATCCCGCTATGCCTTCCTACGAACTATCAAACAGGCAAAGCGTCAATACAGGACTAAAATCGAATCGTACTACACCGGCTGTGGCAGGGCTTGCAAACCATTACAGACTACAAAGTGAAGCACAGCCGAGAGCTGCCCAGTGACACGAGCCCACCAGACAAGCTAAACTACACTACCGTTCAAAGGTTTGTGGTCACTTAGAAATGTCCTTGTTTTTGAAAGAAAAGCAAAAAAAATTGTCCATTAAAATAACATCAAATTGATCAAAAATACAGTATAGACATTGTTAATGTTGTAAATGACTATTGCAGCTAGAAACGGCAGATTTATGGAATATCTACATAGGCGTACAGAGGCCCATTATCAGCAACCATCACTCCTGTTCAAATGGCACGTGTTAGCTAATCCAAGTTAATAATTTTAAAAGGCCAATTGATCATTAGAAAACCATTTTGCAATTATGTTAGCACAGCTGAAAACTATTGTCCTGATTAAGCAGCAATAAAACTGGCCTTTAGACTAGTTGAGAATCTGGAGCATCAGCATTTGTGGGTTCGATTACAGGCTCAAATGGCCAGAAACAAAAAACTTTCTCCTGAAACTCGTCAGTCTATTCTTGTTCTGAGAAATTGCCAAGAAACTGAAGAGCTCGTACAACGCTGTGTATTACTCCTTTCACAGAACAGCGCAAACTGGCTCTAACCAGAATAGAAAGAGTGGGAGGCCCCGGCGCACAACTGAGAACGAGGTGTCGTGGAAAATTGCAAGATGATGTTATAATGCTTGTATTACATTATAATATTAGTTACATTCGACAGAATAGAGTATTGTGTGTGTTCCACTGGGGATGGGCCTCTATGAGATATAGCACTGACAGAGGAGATTTACGATGTCTTTGGGTAATGAAGCCTAAAGAGCATTCCAGATAGTAAAGGTAATGTTTTTGTGCTATACCGTACCAGGGTGAGACGGGTTCCAGTTTGGAGTAGGAGGGGGCCAGACACTGGTCTTTACAATGAGAACTGTTGACACAGCAGTAACTGTCTGCTATGTTTTATAGATATCTTTCATACAAATCTTAACCTTTGTGAACTGTTCCTAAGATCTGTGGTTCGTCATGTAAGTTCAGTGGGGTGTATCTTGGCTATAAAAGATCTTTGTATTTTTCTGTAGTCACTCTGAATGGTTCATTATAGATAGTGAATTGTTGAAAGTCAGGCTAAAGCTTAACGCTTATTAAAGATGTAGTTTAAGTATAGCACAACAGGAAGAAGCATAGCACAATTACAGCAGCCATGAAGGTTTTAAATGATATCATTGAAGCCCTTGACAAAAAACAGCACTGTGTCTCACTTTTTATAGATCTCTCTAAGGCTTTTGATACAGTTGATCATGATATACTAAGGCAGAGATTGTTGAGTGTAGGTCTTTCAGGGCATGCAGTTGCATGGTTTGCTAACTATCTGTCTGATAGAACTCAGTGCACTCAATTTGATGGGCTTATGTCTGTTAAATTGTCTGTCCTTAATGGTGTGCCCCAAGGCTCTGCACTTGGTCCTCTCTTATTCACTATTTATATAAATGATTTAGACAAAAATGTCCAAAATGCACAACTTCATTTTTATGCTGATGATACTGTTATTTACTGTTGTCCCTCGTCTCTTACAAAAGCTTTCCAGAACTTGCAAACTGCTTTTTATACTGTTCAACATACCTTGTGTCAATTGAAGCTTATCCTCAATAGTGACAAAACTAAACTAATGGTGTTTTCTAATGCAAAAAATAGACCTCTGAACCTTTCACCTATTACTACCTGTCAGGGCAAGGAGATTGAGGTTGTAACCGCATATAAATATCTTGGAATTCTGATTGATGACAGCCTCTCTTTTAAATTGCATATTCAACTTACAAAAAATTGAGGCTGAAATTGGGATTTTATTTTAGGAATAAGGCCTGTTTTTCTTTTGAAGTCAGGAGGCTACAGTTATACCTTTACTAGACTATGGGGATATTTTATATATGAACGCTTCCGCTCAGTGTTTGAGATCAATTGACACTCTTTACCATGGCACTGAGATTTATTTTAAACTGCAAAACCCTTACGCACCACTGCACTTTGTATACCAGGGTTGGCTGGCCTTCTCTAGTCACTCATAGGACTTTATCCTGCTAACTGTTCCAAATGTCCGAACTGAATTTGGTAAAAGGGCTTTTATGTACTCTGTGCCATCGTCTTGGAACACCTTAAAATACTTTTAAACTGGAAGAACTTGTCCCGATTTGGTGTTTTTAAATCACTAATGAAGGATTTTGAGGCTGATTCCCTGACCTGTCAATGTTTTTAATTTGCTCTGTTTGATTTTGTTATACTCTTGTGAATTCAATGGTTTTTACTAGATTACTTGTTTTTCATGTCTGTCTGTAATTTTTGTAATGACTTGCTGCCTATCTTGGCCAGGACGCTCTTGAAAAAGAGTTTTAAAATCTCAATGAGCCCTTCCTGGTTAAATAAATTAAATAAAATATAACTCTGACTTGTGTGTAGTTTAACTCTCCTCAATTGGTAAAGCAGAAAGATAACTCCACAGAGGACAAGTACGTTAGGGTCTAGTTTGAGAAAGACGCCTCACAAGAACTCAACTGGCAGCTTCATTAAATAGTACCCGCAAAACACCAGGCTCAACGTCAACACTGAAGAGGCGACTCCGGGATGTTGGCCTTCTAGGCAGAGTTGCAAAGAAACCCATCAGACTGGCCAATAAAAAGAAAAGATTACGATAAGCAAAAGAACACAGAAACTATGTAGAAGGCCAGCGTCACAGAGTCAAAGTGACAGAGCTGGAGGGGGATCTGCAGAGAAGAATGGGAGAAAAGCCCCGTTAATACTGGTGTGCCACGCTTGTCGAGTCATACGAGACTGTAGTGGCTGCTTCAAAGTACTGAGTAAAGGGTCTGAAAACTGAATAGCTATGCAAGTGTGATGCAGTTTCATTTTTAATACATATGCAATAGTGTCTAAACCCGTTTCTGCTTTGTGTTGAATGTATGAGCCTTTATATAACGTACGTTGTCCGTCATGTCCCTGTGAATCATTGGGTGTGACTGACTGACAGGGTTATATTTCTCAAAATTGTGCTATTTGTCACAAAACGTGTCCATCTAAGATTTGTTCATCTGGCAACAAGATGAAGTAAATAACCACATGTAGATGTAACAAACCATTTCTTTATTTAGTTCAACTGTTGCATAGAGTTTACAAACCATTTCTTTATTTAGTTCAACTGTTGCATAGAGTTTACAAACCATTTTAATACTACATTTTCAAAACAGAAGTTATTTTATTGGTGTGGGAATGCATAAAGTTAAATTATTAGTTGGATTCTTGTTTATGATATTCAGAGGTTGACCAGCATTAGTAATACATAACACTAGACCAAGTCTTCTCTCCTTTAGGTCTTTACGGCTGGCAGACATTCTTGATCAACTGGCTCGCTCCCATCCAGGGGCGGCTCCACACCTCAAAGATGCACTGGTAGGTCTGAGGAAACAGGAAGCAACACGAGTTGGTATGATCACACCCCTTCAGCAGCATAACACCTGACAAAAGGTTTGTTGGACATTGCAGTCTACTGCCTGAGCTACAAATCACATTACATCATAAACAAATGTATTATTTGTAGAGTAGTCAGGCAAAATGTACCCACAATGAATCATGGTTTTGATGCTCTCAAACACTGCCAACAGACATTAATCTCTAGAAATGTCACCTGAAACTTCCCTTTGCAAACAAAGCAATTTGTAAAAAAAACAATACTGAACCAATAGTGAAATGGGTAACACATTAAAAGTAGGATTTACTAACAGTTTATAAGTAGTTTATTGGTTACCAATGTGATCCCTGTTGGTAACAGGTTATAAACTAAAAATGGACCATTCTTAAGCTGTACATATAGGAAGCACTGAGCTGAAGTGCCAGTGTTAACACAAACAGATCTGGGACCAGACTAGCCTTGTGGTCCTTACCTCAGCTGGGGCCGGATGCACAGCGCAGTCCTTCACGCCTCCTTTCCTGCACAGGGTCCTGGCCATCTGCACTGTGAAGATGTACTTCATCCCAGCTACCACCTGTAAGCAGAGGATGGTCAGCATGTCAGACCACAGACATAGAAATCCCCCATCTTGAATGAGGAACCTGTTCTAGTGATTCTATTTCTATGGCTAGAACTGAACTACTAAAAAACAGTGCAGATGACTGCATGGGTTAAAAATGAGTCTCCTGCATAATGTCAGGTGAGCATTGTTCACTGAGCCAGAGGGTACATAGGGCAAATGGGCATCTTATAATCACATGAGTCCTAGCGACAATAGGCTCCCATTGTCTCCACTCATCACCAACTATGTAAGGGATCAACGAGGGGCTATGCGTTCTATGGAAAACAATGACCGACGTGGAAGGCGACACTATAGCGGAGTGGAACTGACCTTGACCGGAGTTTATTTTCCAGAGAATGGATAGAACCCTGAGTTGATTATTCCTTTTACATCAAAGCTATAATTTACCACAACAAGTGTGTTCACCATCCAGCGAAGTAGCCAGCAAGTTGACTAGACGGCTACAGTAGTTGCCGTGGTAACCCAACAAACAGACTTTAGCTAACCATCAAACCTAGCTTGCTATTATGAAAACCAAATTCAACAAGACCAATACTGTTTCCAATTTTGCGTTCAAAAGTAGCTCAAAATAAAATTAAACTATAGCAATTTAATTCTATGGTTCAAACATACCCTGCGTTATAGGGAATTATACAAACGGGTGGGTCTAATACTGGATAAACCGCATTCCAGACATTATTTATTCCACAAATTAGCACCAGCTAAAGGTAGGACGTTGACATGCCCATTTAATCTGTTCCATCTGACTGCGCAATCCACTTTCTCGTAAACCCAGCCAGGCAGTTTATAAACTTGATCCACTGTAAAAAATCTCCCATTTCTTTTAGACCGGTATTTGATTTTCAACAGCGGAGATTTGTATAAACATTGCTGTCTGTCTCCAGCAACGGGAAGAGAGTTTCTCAGCCAGTCGAAATCATGAAGCAGCTGGTGTAAAGAGTGTTGCTTCCGTCCCTCTCCTCACCCCTACCTGGGCTCGAACCAGGGACCCTGTGCACACAACAACTGCCTCCCACAAAGCATCGTTACCTTTCGCTCCACAAAAACCACTTCAAGATCTCAGAGCAATTAACGACACCGATTGAGTCACTATTAGCACGCACCTCGCTAACCATTTCACACCGCTTACACTGGCATACTTTTTAATGGATATATAAAGAAACACAGGTCAAATTAAATGCAGCTAGTTCGCTGCCTTCACAGCTTGGATTTGAAGTGATTGTGTTAGCTAGTTCGCTGCCTTCACAGCTTGGATTTGAAGTGATTGTGTTAGCTAGTTCCTCTGAACAACAGTGTCCTGACAAGAGAGCACATCACCTATGCCAGGTGAAATCGCACAGCACTATAGCTCATTATCATTTAAGTGTGTATCCAAATTCAATGTCACAAGAAAATGTAAAGGCAAATCGTTTGCTCTTATTCTGTCTTCATTGTTTGACGTGACTAATTTAGCCATAGTTGGCTAGCAAGCCAGCAGGGGATAAGAACGTTACCAACTAGTATTGCAATGGAACATTTTGAACGAAAGACCAGCCGGCTTGGGCAGCAACCTTAGACTTGTCGGGACTACATCTTGTGAAATAGTATGAATAATCAAAATAAGTTATGAAAATGTCAATCAATATTTGAATATGTTAGTAACCCGTTGTATACAAGAGATAACGTCCTCTAAACCGGTGTTAAGGATATATTGGCACGGTTTCCCGGTCCTCGACTTCCTCTCGGGTCTAACACCTGTGCCAATATCCAAACACAGCTTTCTCGGGCAAAATGTAAAATTCCTGTCAGGTGTGATCGAGGCGTAAAGTTAGTTAGCTTGCTTCTTCCAGACACTAATGAGAGAACATCTGATCATTCCACTTGCACAGGCTGAGCTGGTTAGGCTGTTATCTGGAGCGTTGGTGACCAACTGTGCTGCTGGCAACAATTTAATTACGTTTTTGGCCGACGTTAACTGACACCGGTCAATTTCGACATATGATTTTACGAATTCACATCATTAGTTATTCTGCCCCTGGCACACATACGAGATTGTCCTGAAATCAGAGTAGATAGCCAGAGTGAATTTAGGTATTGAACAGCGGAATGAAAAACAAGAAAACTACGCTACACAACGAACGATCAACATTGACGTCATTCAACTAATGAAAAGGTGTATAAAAAGGGACTGACCTGTTCCTGAGCCTTGACAACTTTGGCCACCTGCCAAACATACATGTCGTTTGTTCTCTTGTTGTTTTCGGCCACCGCGAACTGCAGCGCGTCTCTGGTAGCGGGGTCGTTCATATCTGCGTCCACGACGCCCCCCGGTATCCCATCGGCGCTCGTCACGATGAATGCCACCGCGAGCAAAGGAACGACGATCTTCCAATTCATGAGCATTTTCCCCGTCTGATCTCGGTCTTTATTGCAACTCCGATCGTATCAAGTAACGTTACACCACAACAAATCCTCGCCTCCGACGACTTTTATATAAACGCGGTGACGTCACTTCTGCTTGATGAGGGGTGGGGCTTAATTATTAGTGGAATCAATATCAAATCGAATTTACTTATATAGCCCTTCTTACATCAGCTGATATCTCAAAGTGCTGTACAGAAACCCAGCCTAAAACCCCAAACAGCAAGCAATGCAGGTGTAGAAGCAATATCAACACAAAAGCGACCGCCTCTATCACACCGACAATGAACTTTGCGCAATTTGTGCAAAATGGGACGCATGCGTGCAACAGTTAAACGTTCACCTTCTGTTACTACTTCTGTCAAGCCATTTAACACCTACAATTCGTTGCAAAAGTTCGATAAATCCAACGTGTGCACCACAGAACGAATTGCCTCTGCAACCCAATGCTGCAATGCAAACGCATTGGAAATGAATGTAGCTAACTAGAGTTGGCCGTTTTGCAGAGCGGCTTACCCCGTTGATTTGCTTGGTTGTAGGCTAAGCTAAATAATTCATTATGGAAAAATATTATGAAACGTAATGAGAACCTGCACACCAATGGCTGTCAAAACTCTAAATCTCTGTAAGTGACACTAAACTAAATAGGACTAGGCTTTATTGGCTTTAGGGATGATTGGCTATTTATACAGTCTAGCATTAAGCCTACTGTTAGACGTTCCCAGTGGATTGAGGGGGGGGGGGGGTCAAACTCATTCCACCGAGGGCGGAGTGTCTGCCGCTTTTGTATTTCTTCTTTCGATTAAGACCTAGACAACATGGTGAGGGTAGTTCCTTACTAATTAGTGACCTTAATTCATCAATCAAGGACAAGGTTAGAGCGAAGACACTCTGCCCTCCTTGCAATGAGTTTTACATGGGGCTACGCTATATTCGTGATTTGACTTTTGTGCTTGTTATTTAGCCTATGGTGACTGGCCTCAAGTTATTGATGATACAAACCTGAGAAATGAAATTAGAATTAAGAATTGTATTTTCTTATCATCTTGGTCATAATGTCAATAGTCTAGTGAAATGGTGCTTTCAAGTCAACTGGCAACTCGGGGGGGAAAACGAGGTCAAATCATGACGTCAGTGGTCTGATTTTCAAATCGTAAAGTCTGAGTTTGAGAAAGGTGCGCTGCGCAGTGTCCCGACTTCGAATTCCAAGTTGGATTACCGTTCAAAAAGATTTTCCCAGCTGGAACTCGTTTGTCCCGAGTTCCCAGTTGACTTGAAAGCACTGAAGTCGGAGATTTCCGAGTTCAGCTGATTTGAATGCCGCAAACGTCCAGACTTCGGTCAATGACGCACAGGCAGGAGCGCACATTGGAACTGCATTACTCTTGAGTAACCATGCAGACAATTGAAGTTCTGAAGTGAGTACTTTTTTATGTGGATAAATAGGGCGTATTTAATCAAACCATTGCGTAAGAGTATATTCATAGCCTATAGATGTGGTTAAGACTAAAGAGGTCAATGGAACGCAGCCAGTCGGGATAGAAGAAGGACTGCGGTTTGGCGGCGCACGTTGAACAAACAAAGTGGATATTCGTCAAATCGTGATCGATGTATTGTAACAGGCCCACACTTTGGTTACCAATGTTCGATTTTGGATATATTTGGCTGTTTTCGATGTTTAACATTTAGAAATCGTCCCTTTTCAGGTTTAGAAGAAGTGACCACAAAATGCTAACTCCCATTTGTAGAAACTGGTAGCATAGCTAGGATAGAGAAATCTGGGTCTGGAGGCATGTCGTTTTTAAAGGTGCACATGCAGAAATCGCTTCGCCATTTTCTGGTTGCAAAAATTCTAATAGTTCGCCTAATGTCAGTTTTATTTGACTACAAGCAAGTATGGTACGATGATATTCTACACTATTTAAACAGTTGTGAAATATATTTTCCATTACCACATATAGTAATATCAGCTGCTTGAACCTTGTGTACAAAACACAAAGTAAAAAGATGCATAGAAATGTCGCCCATAGAACATATCTACTGCTTCTTAGACTTGCTTTCATTGAGAATGACAGATGTTGGGTTGCCCAAAAAGTGATGTTTTGCAGCTTTAACTGTAATGCAGTTGATTGGTGATGACGACACGAAAATATATTAGGGTTGACATCCATACAAGCATTTTATTAAGATTTTTACCTCTGAAATACCTAAAAGTAGGTTTGGGAGGTTGAATGAAATAGTTAAATTCCCATGTGCCAAAATAAAAAACAAGTTAAATGGGTTTCCATCGCATTTTCAACTACTGATAGTTTTGTAAGAAGAAATGTTTTGCTATATAGCGGATCTCTGGTTTTGGCAACAGGCCGTAGATATGGTGTGGGTAGGCGCTGAGTTTACCAACTAATGTTCTGTGTTCATCAGGCCTGTCGTTATGTTGTTTTAATATGTACTTTACTCGCATAGAAAGGTTGAATGGAAACCTGGTTTGTGATGCTAACTTTTTTTTAAATTTCCGGGTTGTTTGTGTGTTGGTATTCCAGACAGGCCATCTCCAGCCTGGATCCTACCCAGCAGCAGCAGCTCTTGGTGGCCGGGTCTGCGGTGGCCGTGGGCGGGCTGCTGACCTGTGTCGTGGAAAATCGGTTCAAATATAACGCTTTACAAGAACTTGTGAAATCAAACATGCTTTTAATACAATTGTATAGCAATCTGGAATGTCCCGCGGAACACCCCCTTTCCCAGAACTCCAGCTCCTATATTTATACACACATAGTATTATGTCCATCCCTTATGCAAATGAAGTTTCCTTTCTGTAGTCATTCACCACCATTATCTTTTAGTTCAAGCTTCCTACTTGTTCACGCCTAATAACGCCCATATCTGTTTTCAATTAGTTTATAATGGTGGCCGGACCTTCTATCTTAGTGTGTCAGCAGATTCTGTGTC
This sequence comes from Salvelinus namaycush, assembly GCF_016432855.1. NCBI lineage: Eukaryota > Metazoa > Chordata > Actinopteri > Salmoniformes > Salmonidae > Salvelinus > Salvelinus namaycush. Next base: position 4,609,202 of record NC_052341.1, on the reverse strand, counting down.
TCTTCCTTTTATTAATATATCAATGTACTCTTTGTTCTGTTCTCCCCTATCCTTAGTGTGTCCAATTGTCTTAGGCGCCTATGTGTCTGGTATGTATGCATTTAGTGGAATCAGCAGACTATGTGTCTCTTCTATCAGTAGTGTGTCAATCTACTCTTTGTTCTGTTCTCCCCTATCCTTAGTGTGTCCAATTGTCTTAGGCGCCTATGTGTCTGGTATGTATGCACTTAATGGAATCAGCAGACTGTCTATTGTGTTCAGTTGCCTATTTTTAATGTTCAGCTAGCTTATACATCTATGTGCTGTCCTATACGTATATATGTATCTCATGTACTCCTACAAATCCCTCTGAGGCTAAATAGCCACATAAATTATGCAAATATGACTTTGGAATGGTAAATGAGAATACATATGATGGACAATAAAATAAAATAAAAAATAAAAACAAAGTAAAGCATATAAACCAACTAGACCAAACATCTCCAATGTGAAATAGGAGTAAAAGATCCAATTAGAAACATTAATGAAAACCTAACTAGACCAAACATCTCTAGTAATTCATAAGAGTAAAATATCTAATTTGGTATAGAACTAATAAAAATTAATATATTACATTTTTGATGAAGCATGAGCATGTAGATACCTAGCCTTGCCTGAGGTTATCTCAGTTATGTGAAAATTAAAAAGAAAATAATACAATGAGTATAATAAGAAATTGAATATGAGAAAATTAAAAACCTACATGCAGTTTACAAAAGAAAATTGACACAACATCATTCTAAATTTAAGCATTTCAACATGATCCTCCCTTGCAGACACCTCTCTAATAAAGTGATATCAATGATACCAACCTTAGTTAGAAGATTTAAGGACATGATCCGTAGACACTTGTAACCAGAATACCCTCTGTCACCTAACATGTTCTTGAAATTAACCTAGTTTTTTAGAAGGCATAACTAGCTTTAATTAAAGGAAACCATATATATTCATCAATATATATATCTAAAAATTCAAAGAAACATACAAAGAACACAAAGCATTAGGCAAAATAAAAATGCTAAAACCCCATTATCTAGGAGCACAGCCCTCATCCTTACAAATAAGACAATCTCCTCTTTAACACTTGGCACAGAAAAAAGGTTCTGGGTGATGGTTATGACCATCCTCATGAATTTTTGTACACCACTTGCAATTGTGACGCGAATGACACTTTTTGTGGACATGTATAAGTAAACATTCATCTGAACTGGGTAATTGAACATATACATGGAAACCATCCTTATGAAAATCGTGACACGCATGACCACCCTCCCCCAATCACTTCATAGAGACAGTTAGGGTTACCAAAGGGGCAGTCAAGAGATCCTCCAACCGCATTACAAGGCTTTCCATACTTATTAGTATACTTGCCTGGGCTACCCGGTACAGGATCAATCACCACAGGAGGGTCATCTCTCCTTACAGACATCTGTTTAACTGTTGTCTGAACCACAATTGACTTTACCAGGGGTATAACACAACAAAATGCAATACCCAGAGCCAATAACCCTCCTCCCAACATAATAGCCATCCTAGCAAACATAGCTCCCCACTTTCCTAATGCTAAATCCAACCAATCCCAAACATGAGAGTCAAACCCAGCATTTGCCTTAACCTCTGCTCGTAAACCTTTAAGTTTAGCCATAGCAATTGCAAAGGATCCATTAGCCGCAGTGTTATTGGGAATAAAGGTGCAACAATCATCCCCAAACATAACTAAACTCCACCCTTCTCCGCTAAGAGCCAATTGAGATCCTGTCTATTTTGCCAAGTCATTTTACTGGTAGCCTGTACCTGTTCCCCCAACGCCGTCAGATCCGAGTCAGTATAGTTAATGAATCTCTGTTGGTTGTAGTATATATAATTAATCCACTCTAAGTTTTTATTTGGTCTTATCCACAAAAATATAGATTCAAATCCTGATTTAACCTCTTCTCTGGCCTAGAAATCCCTAGGTACACCTCTAAGCAGTCCAATTGCATTAAGGTATACCTCAGGATCCTTCTCATAAGCCCTTTTAACTCTAGGTTTAACATAGTCATCATGGGGTGATTTAATAATAGTAACCTATTTAATTGCTATAACTAAGGCACAAAGACCAATCCATTCATCAGACAATACATTCAACAGTTAGTTTCTGGATGTGTGGAAAGAACAATCAGCAATACCTCTGTCTTGATTTTTCAACATAGTAAGAGATGGCGCAACCTGAGTTATTTTACCACACAACCCTTCTCTATTCATTATCAACCCTTTATCATTATTTCTACGTACTCCCACATTCTCTAACACCCAAATAGTATCACATTCTACAGTGGTGTTTCCTACATCCATTCCTTCGGTGTGGTGTCTGTAAAAACATTCATATTTTCCTTTAACCACAGTACTTCTGTCTAATTGAGGTCCATTTGATTCAGTGCTAATGTTATAGGCAGCACAATCGTTGTCTCCCAGCATGGTCTCATTAAACATAGTTTTACCCCTAATGCTTACCCAGAGCAATCCTACATTCTATGTCACACAAGGGAATAGAATACTTTCTATTGGTACAATGGTCATTTTTCCAACTTACACAATTTTTAAATGATGCTGGTTCAGAGACTATTAAAAGATCAGACAAGGTTGATTTTCTACACAAAATACAATTGTCCATTTTGTGTTTGTTTGCCATATACTTAGCTCATTCGTATCACTCCTTCTTCACTACTTCTTCTCGTGTGCTGTCCTTGAGTGGTTCTGATTCTGATATATCTAATTCTGTTGCTTTTTCAATGTTCTTATCTTGAGGTAGATCATTAGAGTTTATCAGAAAGTTCCAAATGTCAGTAAAAAATTCTCCTGACTCTGATGTCTCAGGTTGCTTTGTGGGTACGGTGGTCTGCTTGGTAAGGGAGGTCGATGTCATCTTAGTGGTAGCTACTGTGGTCGTCACAGCAGCCGCCACCCTTGTTATTGTCACAGGTTCTTCCTGTTCAGGTGCAGGAGTAGGATCAATCTTAATGACCGTGGTGCTACTCCCTTCGGTCACTGTTGTTCTTGTTATTTCAACTATTAATTCTTCACCTTCAACTGGTTCAATCTGATTCATGATGAGCACCCTCTCGTCTTGTTCTTTGATTAATGTCAGGTCACATCCTTTCGGATCCCAAACGACTTGTCCCTTTGTTTGGTGATGTGTCCATCCACAGAGTGCCATTTCCGGTAAGGGTTTGATCCTTATGATTGAGATAGACTTCAGTTCTCCTGCTTCTGTTATAAATTGAGGTGGAACAGAGATTCTAACCTTGTCAGTCTTTTTGGATTGTTCGGCTGATTCCTTTCTTCTCTTCCTGCTTCCACCATACGTCTTGATTGTGCGTGAGTCTGTTGTTTCTATACTAGCATTCACTGTTACTTCTGTTATGTCAATGTCATTATTCTTTTGTTGTTCTAACTTCAATTGTCTGTAAAGGAGACCATTCAAGAGTTGAAAAGTCAATTGTGGGGAAATCCCCATTTTCTTCAGCTTGCGGGACTTTTCCTCCTCTTTCTTCACCTGAGGCTCCCTCCTCAGGCAGGACTTAGCTTCCATCTGGAAGGGTTTCAATTTTAGGGAAGAAATGTTCTCATTCTGTTCCTTGTGAGGCCTCTCCTCCTCTTCTGGGTGCATTATTCGGTGCACCTGTCACATTTTGGCTTTCACTTGATTTGCTGTTTTCTTGGCTCCTCCCTGGTGAATCAGCATCCTCTGTGTCTTCATCTCTATATGGTTGTGTCCTTCTCTCTGTTGGGACTCAGGTGCAGTGGTTCAGATGGTACCACGTCTGGCTTCCTTTCACTTGGACGGCCGTTCTTGTTGCTTTGGCCACCTCATAGGGTCCTTCTCTCCTCGGTTGATCCCACTTCCTCCGGAACACTCGAACGTGGACTAGATCTCCTGGTATCACTGGGAGAGGTCCTTCTGGTCCCCTTGGATCATCAGATGCAGAACCTCTCGTCCTGGTTCAGGTTTCTGCCTACTTTCTGTGAGGCATTCATACTTAGAGACTTATGGCCTCTGTTCTATGATTGCACCATACATCCTCTTACTTCCATCTCTCATCACACAACAAACTGACATTCCAGCTGAAGCTGACGAACCCCTCTCCTTCTTATTTCCTAAACATAAGACTTGGAAAACAACAGACAAACATAACAGCATTGACAATGTTATGTGTTATGCATAAACATATTCATGAAAACTGAAATCTGAGACCATGACAATTCCCACTCTCTCTTCACCTGACTCTATGCCTCCAGGATACTTTTCTGCTGGACTCCACAAAAATAAAAGCCCTAAAAAGCTTCCTCATGCTTCCACCCAGTCTTCCCCTTTTGGCCCCAGGTTCTGAGAGGTGTTCCCAAATCATGTCATTTTTTACTTAGTTTCCCATCTACTCCATTTTAACTGATAATCATGTGCATAACCTTAATCAACATGATCTCTTCTTGACGTAATTCAACACTATATATGCTTTCACATCAATTCCTTTAACATGTTTGTTTAGAGTATAATATCCTATCATCTATTCTTTTTCACATGATGCATTAAAAAAATGAAACAAGTAACACCCAAACTCAACCCAGTATGTCTATAGTGGAATCTAGTCTCTCTCTCTCTGATTCCACTTCCTCTGTCATGGTGTTTTCAAGCTCACCCCTTATTCAGCTGGACCTCACTTCTCGTGAGACTTATGCACCCACCAAAGAGAGACATGAAGATCTTTACCACTGCAGTGCTGTAAGAAGTATACCACCAGCCTGGTGTATCTTGATGTACACTCAGTCTCCAGAATGCAGCCCAAGCCCTTCCATTTCTGGCTGTTTTTTCCTGAGGACATACACACTAACACATGGGTTATTCCCTGACAACAGACTTTCTTCTTATAGCAAGATCACTAAATCTTAATTTTTAATAACAGCCCTATGTAAACATTCTGCCTCAATACCTGGCCTCCTGCCACAGAAATATTCATAATGATAGTCAAATGATGGTCCCTACAGCAACTGCTGTAAAATAACATGTAATCAGTCAAGCGTCTTCCAGTTGGATTAATATCCAATCCTAACAAAACTAAGTCATAAGTTTCTTAAACTTTTGCTCTAATGTTCAAAATGCCACCACTTATTATTTTTACCATTTGTTTGATACATACTTAAAACATTCTTAAATCAATTTATATATCATTTATATCAGTATCAGTCCCTCCTCAGGAACATATACACAACCTTATGTTCCTCAAAACAAAAATAAATTGACCAAACGAGAAAAAGAGAAAAAGAAATTATAATAATTGCACATTTGCAATATTACCACTACTTGTAATGTAATTAAACCTGGGGAAAATGTCCATCCGTTTCATTCTATGCCAATGTTATTGTTGGTCACTTTCTTCTTCATCATTGGGTATCTTCGCACAACAGACTACCTTTTTATTCAATTATATTATAACATTTTTATCATTACAATTCCAATGACATTATAAAACAAAAGAAACAAAAAACCTTTAATCTAATATTCTGTAAGTTTTGTCAACCACCTTGTCTCAGGATTAGATTCCAGAGCTGCCCTAGGCCTATTAAATTTAAACAGTTCTATATCTAAATAACTAAACAGTTATTTTTTTTATACATTTTCCAACCCAATATTCAGGATAACAATCCTTAGTGTTTACTTTAACTCAAATTTGACCTTATCTATTCAATACACATCATCCCTTTAATAATTAACATTTATACTAAACACTTTTATTACCAGTACTATCTATTTTCCCAATAGCCCTTTTGTCTCAGTTTCTCTCTCATGAGTGGCCTGGTAATAAAAAGTCAGTACCCCAATTCCTTCAAGTCATTATTCTCCCAACAAATATAATGTCAGCATGTCTATTTTTAGATACAGTTCACAGGTCATCAGACACAGTTGTCCCTCACTATTCAGTCGGTTAGGGTGGGTTTGAGCTCCACACCCACTTGTGGTGATATTCTCTCCCATGCTTTAAAGCATTCTGACGTCACCTTCTATGATAACTCCCTTATTCTACCGGTGATTTCTCAGACGAATTACAGATGAGGTATTTATCAACAAAACCTTCACAGAGACCCACACTCCAATATACCCTTTGGAGTAACTTTCATCACTTTTTATATGCAGAATGAACAAAGCACATTTGTGTATTTACCCAAAGACCATAACCCCAAGGAACTGATAATTTTACCTATGAACCCATGTTATATCAAAATTAAAATTAAAATAAACCTATTTGAATAACTTATTCAATTTAAGGGTACAACTCTTCATAATTTTCCCAGGGACATAATAGATTTTCAAAGTAATTATACATTTTGAATAGAGTCTGGTGTCTTTTAATCATTTTATAATTAAATCCCACCTGTTCCAACAATTTCTAGTAAAGGTGATCAGTCTTTCACAGGAAATTCTTAGGATTCAGGGCATTTTGACACCATTATTATGTTTCCACTCCCCTTTCTTTAGGAACAACTTAAATAAACATTTTTCAAAAAACATTTCCATCCTTCTGCATACCCAATTTGAAACTGAATTGGAAAAAACCCTTCCAATAAATCTACTAATGCATATACATTCCCAGTACATGGTGTACTTACTAGTGAACCATAGGCCAATAACACAAAGGGACTGGACTCACTTATCCAGAACTCCATTTTTTAGCCTTATCCAGATATTTTTATTTTTTAAAGCGGCTGACTTTAACTAACTGCTTTCCACAGTAATGCAGTCTCCAATGACATTTTGACCAGAGAAGATTAAAACCCTTTTTTTCTTATTCTTTCTGGAAAAGAAAGTGTACATAACGTTAATATTCATGTTACCTTTTAGTCAGCAAACCAATAGTTTTACTTATACATAGATTTTATTCTATAATCGTCTTTAACAGTTCCAGAGAATTGTGGTATAGAATGTCTAACAATTAAAATTCCATCGGTACTCTACTAGAAGTTAGGTAAAAACATGATCTAATACTTTTTTCATCACATATAAACTGTAATCTCTATGAACCACTCATTGATCAATCAGAGACTATACACCGCCAAGTGAAAATTCCATACCTACTAACCTCAAACCAATTAGTCGTTTGTTATTTTGACAAAGATACAAACTCTTGTAGAGCGACATTTCCTGCTATTGCACTAAGTTCTAGTGTCACCTTACACTAATTTTCCCAACCCCCGCTATAACCATATCCAAAACAGGGAGCTATATTCTTATTTGTTCTTAGATATTGTCAATAGTTCTGCTAATCACCCGCACGTCTGCGAGGACGAGAGAAACCACATTTGTGCTTCATCATAATGTATTTTCTTATGATAGAATGTTGACATCAGAACGCCTGCAAATCGAGCTTCACATTTTGGTCCCATGCGACTGTGCCTCCCTTATTCTATTTATCCTGTTTATCAGGTAATAGTGTCCTCCATTATCCAGTTTTTTCATATTCAATTCGAATTCGGTAGAACTAATGTGCCCTTCTTTTAGTGACTCCATGGCTTTAAAAAAAAATCCCTCATCTCTCTATGCTATGGAAACAGTCATTTTGTTTTCATGCCACTATTTATTTATTTATTTTTCCTAAATACTCCCATGTATTATACACCTTTTATTTACTATTTTTCTGAGGTAGAGCTAATCCCCTTTCCAATTAATAATTCATTGGTCACATCACTTAATTTCTCTTATCAAAGCCTACTCTATGTAGTACAGACATTATTTCTGAATACTACAGATGACTTAATGTCTTATTCTAGTACAGTACTTCAAATATCACTGTGTTTTTCCCTTTACAGATATCATTATTTATTCATTTTATTCGTTTGGTTTGTTCTGTTATTACAGTTCTAATCAATTTTATGATTACATTTACATTACATTTAAGTCATTTAGCAGACTCTCTTATCCAGAGCGATTTACAAATTGGAAAGTTCATACATATTCATCCTGGTCCCCCCGTGGGAATTGAACCCTCAACCCTGGCGTTGCAAGCACCATGCTCTACCAACTGAGCCACACAGGTCCACTGCCCGCTCCGTTAAGATCTCTATCTAACGTCTTACTTTTACCTTTATTTATTTATTTTGTCTATACTTTCTTACCTCTTCTCTATATTCTTATTGTTTGATCCTATGGTCAATTTACTAGTGAGTCAAGCCTCCCCTGTTCTCCTGTTTTATCCTGGCCACTCCATTTTGCACCCCTCTCTGCCCTTCAGGCTATTTTTAGACCGTAGCTTCTGTAGACACAGAGTGACTGACGGCCTGTTTTTTCCTCTTTCTTTGTTACACCGTTCGTGAATTCTTAATGTGTCCTGGATTTCACTATTTATCTTAACTAACCTAGATTCGTTTTTAACTTTATAGTATAATTTCAATTTATCGGCGATTCTACTTTGTTTTGTTTCACACTTTTCTATTCGTTTTATACTATTCGGTTAAAGTTTTTTTTAAATTATTTTTATTCATTATTTATTTTGACACCTTTTTTAGTAATTCTACTATGGTCGCTTATTACTTTATCACGTCAGTGTTTTTATCCTTGATTACAACTTATTTTACTTCGATGTTTCTTAATTCCGTTCCCTCTGCCTAACAGTAGTTTAGTGGCACCCTTCCTCAACTTTCTACTCTGTCACAGGAAGGCTGCGCGCTTCCTCTTCTGGACGCTCTGCTTAAACACACACAACCTGTCCTTCCTTATTCCTAATGTTCTATCTTTACACAGATCCACTCATTCTCTTACAGTATTTTCATACATTCGTTTATTTTTCCATTAGTTCATTCAATCCCTTTGTTTTTACCTAAAAACAACTTACAGTCTGTCTTTATTGACGTAATCCATTTCTTCAACATAAGCCTAGACTGATAGGATTTCTACGATATGACGAGACTACTGTCTAATCGGATCAGCTTGTCTTCATATCCTATTCACCCCCCAATACTGATCTTTTCTTCTATTTTAGAGTAGTATTGTGGCGTGACCTACTGAATTACAAAACCCCGTTAGCTAGACAGAGCGTTTTTTATTCGCAGGATTTCTTTTGCATTTGAACGCCGCACAATCGGGCCAACGTTTTTCCTGCGTCCTAAATATTTCACCCGTACAGTCCTCCTTTCGGAGCGGTAACCATGAAATATTTATTTACTAAATATTCACCCACAGATTCTTCTGCCGTGAATATCCCACCCAAGCAGACCTCTTTAAAAATGTTCCTTTTTTAAAGAGCGGTATCGTGGCTTCCTAACTACTTATTTATGCAGTTCTCTATTATTTTTAGAGCCGTTATTCATAAGTAACCTGTCCAAGCATTCCTTCTACTAATTTTATTGAAGAGGTATCACAGGATTTTCTACCTACATTATCTGTTTTGACCGTATGGGCTGTCCCTTATTATAGCCAGCCATCTCAGCCAGATGCGCAAACAACCGCATCATTTAAGCTACACATTCGAACGGTCTGATCAGAACGAGCGCATGCATGCCCACTCCGCTAAACACCTAACACAAGCAAAGTTCACAGCGCCTATTCACTCAGTCTCTATACATGCGCATACATTTATATTTAATACAATTCCCCAAATTACACATACATGCAAATTCATTGAATTCAAAAGTTCTTTAGTATTTACTGGTTTCTTTTTAGGAAATTTGAAAGAGAGACTTACATGGCGCCCCTCTCGCTGAGACAGGATCTCTGAAGCAATCCATACAAACATTTCAACTATGTAAGAACAAGCTTACCTTTTTCATAGTTGTGGCCATAGTGTTTGCAAGATTGTCCAAAGAAACTATCTCCAGCCCTGAACGCCATTCCGCAGTCCCTGTCCCTCCTGGCAAGCTCGCCAAATTATGTCGTGGAAAATCGGTTCAAATATAACGCTTTACAAGAACTTGTGAAATCAAACATGCTTTTAATACAATTGTATAGCAATCTGGAATGTCCCGCGGAACACCCCCTTTCCCAGAACTCCAGCTCCTATATTTATACACACATAGTATTATGTCCATCCCTTATGCAAATGAAGTTTCCTTTCTGAAGTCATTCACCACCATTATCTTTTAGTTCAAGCTTCCTACTTGTTCACGCCTAATACTTTATATCAAGTTCATAATTGCTGCAAGTCTTACTGTCAGTTTCCACTGGGCACAAACTGGTTCAGTCCATTTTGTTTTAACTTAATTTTCCAACATATTGTGACATGGAATCTACATGTAAAATACATTTAGATTTGAAAGAAGTAAACTGTTGTTTTGAGGGTGAAATTACAACCACAGGATTATGTCATCATGGTAACCAAATTTCAACAGGCAATTGTATAACATATGTTTAATTAATTTGTATATTTAAAACAATGTCAGATCATCAACATTTCTATCCACTGTTGGGGGAAAAAACTGTAAGGACAAAAACAATAGGCTGGGCAGCACCTCCTGTTGGAGAATTGATGTATCTACAGCACAGTGATAATACATTAATCTGTTGTATAAATAAACAAAATATCTGACATTGTCTTCCAAATTTGCAGTAATATACATTTCGGTAACAATTAAACCAAAAATCAGACATTGTTTTTCCATTGGAATTTGGTTGTGCTTTTAGATGGTTGAAAGCGTAGTGACAACACATTAGAAATTCAACTAACTTTTATCTTTTTGAGTGGGTATAGGTTGTAATCTCATTGATCAATGTCTCAACTAAATATTACCCAATTATCCATGTTGAAATGACGTTGTTTGCCCAGTGAGTTATGGCTGAGTATCTTTTAATTTCATGTGAAAATCAAGGGAACATGTAACTTTGTATGACCACAACAGGCCTAACACAGGTGGTCTTCTTCCTCCTCCTCCATCATCATCTTCCTCCTCTACAGGACTTGTATGACCGTATTGACAGGACCCGGTACACTGAACCCCTGGAGGACGCAGGTTTCCAGTACGGCTTCAACTCTACCTACCTGAAGAAGGTGGTCTCCCACTGGAGGCATCAGTTTAACTGGAAGAAGCAGATTGCAATACTTAACAAGTATCCTCAATTCAAAACCAATATCGAGGGTTAGTAGGCCTTGATGATCACATCATGATCTTTATAGTGCCAGTTTCTGTCTCTCACTCTGTTTGGAAATTTGTCAGGCATAATCATTAAAGTCATTTTTTTTTAAATGTTGATATAAAGAATAAGGCCTTTTATAAAAGGCTCATACATGCTTATAACAAGTTCCCCCAATGTTTTACCCACTGCTCCCCATTCTCTAACCCCTGATTCCTCTTCCTTCAGGATTAGATGTACACTTCATCCATGTGCGTCCACCTCACCGTGAGGGTCAGAGGGTGTTGCCTCTAATGCTGGTGCATGGCTGGCCTGGCTCTGTCTATGAGTTCTATAGGATCCTGCCTTTACTCACTGACTCGCTGGACAGTCTGGCTTTCGAGGTCATCTGCCCCTCCATCCCAGGATATGGCTTCTCCGAGGCCCCTCGTAAGCAAGGTGAGGACTCGCATATGGGGCATAAGCATTCTCTAAAGCAGGGGTGTCAAACTCATTCTGCCGCCGGGGCCGCTTTCGGTCTTCAACGAGGTCCAAACGGCTGCACTGAAAATGTGTTATATATATATATATATCCTCGCCGTCAATAACTGACTGCCTAGCTTTCATTTTGGTGAATATTCGCGAGCTGGACACAGTCAAGAAACTGTGTATATATATATATACACTGCTCAAAAAAATAAAGGGAACACTAAAATAACACATCCTAGATCTGAATGAATGAACTATTCTTATTAAATACTTTTTTCTTTACATAGTTGAATGTGCTGACAACAAAATCACACAAAAATTATCAATGGAAATCAAATTTATCAACCCATGGAGGTCTGGATTTGGAAGTGGAAAACCACACTACAGGCTGATCCAACTTTGATGTAATGTCCTTAAAACAAGTCAAAATGAGGCTCAGTAGTGTGTGTGGCCTCCACGTGTCTGTATGACCTCCCTACAACGCCTGGGCATGCTCCTGATGAGGTGGCGGATGGTCTCCTGAGGGATCTCCTCCCAGACCTAGACTAAAGCATCCACCAACTCCTGGACAGTCTGTGGTGCAACGTGGCGTTGGTGGATGGAGCGAGACATGATGTCCCAGATGTGCTCAATTGGATTCAGGTCTGGGGAACGGGCGGGCCAGTCCATAGCATCAATGCCTTCCTCTTGCAGGAACTGCTGACACACTCCAGCCACATGAGGTCTTGCATTAGGAGGAACCCAGGGCCAACCGCACCAGCATATGGTCTCACAAGGGGTCTGAGGATCTCATCTCGGTACCTAATGGCAGTCAGGCTACCTCTGGCGAGCCCATGGAGGGCTGTGCGGCCCCACAAAGAAATGCCACCCCACACCATGACTGACCCACCGCCAAACCGGTCATGCTGGAGGATGTTGCAGGCAGCAGAACATTCTCCACGGCGTCTCCAGACTGTCACGTCTGTCACATGTGCTCAGTGTGAACCTGCTTTCATCTGTGAAGAGCACAGGGCGCCAGTGGCGAATTTGCCAATCTTGGTGTTCTCTGGCAAATGCCAAACGTCCTGCACGGTGTTGGGCTGTAAGAACAACCCCCACCTGTGGACGTTGGGCCCTCATACCACCCTCATGGAGTCTGTTTCTGACCGTTTGAGCAGACACATGCACATTTGTGGCCTGCTGGAGGTCATTTTGCAGGGCTTTGGCAGTGCTCCTCCTGCTCCTTCTTGCACAAAGGCGGAGGTAGCGGTCCTGCTGCTGGGTTGTTGCCCTCCTACGGCCTCCTCCACGTCTCCTGATGTACTGGCCTGTCTCCTGGTAGCGCCTCCCTGCTCTGGACACTACGCTGATAGACACAGCAAACCTTCTTGCCACAGCTCGCATTGATGTGCCATCCTGGATGAGCTGCACTACCTGAGCCACTTGTGTGGGTTGTAGACTCCGTCTCATGCTACCACTAGAGTGAAAGCACCGCCAGCATTCAAAAGTGACCAAAACATCAGCCAGGAAGCACAGGAACTGAGAAGTGGTCTGTGGTCACCACCTGCAGAATCACTCCTTTATTGGGGGTGTCTTGCTAATTGCCTATAATTTCCACCTTTTGTCTATTCCATTTGCACAACAGCATGTGAAATTTATTGTCAATCAGTGTTGCTTGCTAAGTGGACAGTTTGATTTCACAGAAGTGTGATTGACTTGGAGTTACATTGTGTTGTTTAAGTGTTCCCTTTATTTTTTTGAGCAGTGTATTTTTATAAAGGTATATGCGACCAACATATGCATATCTGTATTCCCAGCAGTGTGAATTCCATATTTTAGGGCTTAGTGAATTTATTTAAACTGATTTCCCTTTTATGAACTGTAACTCAGTAAAACCTTGGAAATTGTTGCATTTTGTGTTTTTGTTCAGTGTAGGTCCATTATCATTTCTACGCAGTTGTGATTTGGTGTTAGTAATTTTAAAGTATATCGAGTTTGTCCAACCCTTCGCTGGCCAGATTAGACGGGGGCTGTAAGTTTGACACCCCAATTCTAAAGAACTGATGGCATAGACCAGTTTTTGCAAACGGCCAAACGTTCTGTCACATTGTTTGTTGCAAGAATTTGAGCTGGACATATCCATATGTCCTGCTAAGTGACTTGTTATGTATCTCTATCTGGTTATATCATAACTCCACACCACAGTAATACAGGGTTAGGTTACAATAACCCCATCATGACAGGCTGGGGGTTTTGTAGAACCTAGAATAGCAATAAATATCCCACTAATACTGTTTTTCTCTTTTTTATTACTCAAGCAAGGAGATTCAAGGTTTTGTTTTATTTTCTGATTGTGGTAATTCATCTTTTTGGCTTTTTAACCCAGCCCTATTTAGTAAAGTTACTATTAGTTCACTATACTAGGAATAGATGAGTTAAGGGCTATGGTTGTCAGGACCCGGTGTGAGAAACAGTCACTAATAGTCGGCAGAACCCAGAAGATGAGGCAGACACAGCAGTACTAGAGACGGTGGTTTAATCAAGGTAAAAGATCTTCAGGCAAAAAATATAAATCCACAACGTCAAAAGTAAAGCCAAGAGAAAAAATGGATATCCTCCAAAATACAATGAAAATCCACAAAGTGGTAAGAACAGCAGGGGAAAAACAAACCTCAAAAGACTAATCAAAAATAAACAAGAACAAAACCAGAGTACCTCTGGAAAATCCAACAAGAGAAATGTATGTTCACAGCATGGCTGGGGCTGGGTGCTAACATACAAACACAGAGCAAAGAACTGAGGGACACTAATGGTTTAAATACCTACAAGGAAATGAGGCACAGGTGAAAATGATAACTAGAAGGGAAAATAAACAAAAGGTTCAAAAAGGCGCAATGGGGACATCTAGTGACCAAAACCTGAATAGTCCTGGCCAAAACCTGACAATGGTCTTCTGTGGTGTAATACTAATGTATCTGCTCTTCTTCTGTGGTGTTCCTCCCTGCAGGGTTTAACTCTCTGGCTGCAGCGAGGGTCTTCCACAAGCTGATGGAGCGTCTGGGTTTCTCAGAGTATTATCTGCAGGGAGGAGACTGGGGCTCACTCATCACTACTAACATGGCCCAGATGAAGCCAGAGTAAGAACAATTCTCCTCTTATTGAGATAAGTGCACTTGCACATTCCCCGTCATGGATTTTAAAGCATATAATTGATGTAAGCATTGGCTGGAGTGAGTTGCCAGCAGTGTCTAATCCATGAGGGGGAAAAGTGTGCACCTGTACTCTTTGGAAGAAGGGTTTAAAACCAGGAAGCAGCATAAGAACTGCAGAGTGGCGCAGCGGTCTAAAGCACCGCATCTCAGTGCTAAAGGCTTCACTACAACCACCCTGGTTCAGCGGTCTAAAGCACCGCATCTCAGTGCTAAAGGCGTCACTACAACCACCCTGGTTCAGCGGTCTAAAGCACCGCATCTCAGTGCTAAAGGCGTCACTACAACCACCCTGGTTCAGCGGTCTAAAGCACCGCATCTCAGTGCTAAAGGCGTCACTACAACCACCCTGGTTCAGCGGTCTAAAGCACCGCATCTCAGTGCTAAAGGCGTCACTACAACCACCCTGGTTCAGCGGTCTAAAGCACCGCATCTCAGTGCTAAAGGCGTCACTACAACCACCCTGGTTCAGCGGTCTAAAGCACCGCATCTGTGCTAAAGGCGTCACTACAACCACCCTGGTTCAGCGGTCTAAAGCACCGCATCTCAGTGCTAAAGGCTTCACTACAACCACCCTGGTTCAGCGGTCTAAAGCACCGCATCTCAGTGCTAAAGGCGTCACTACAACCACCCTGGTTCGATTCCAGGCTGTATCACAACCGGTCGTGATTGGGAGTCCGATAGGGCGGTGGACAATTGGCCCAGCGTCGTCCGGGTTTGGCTGGGGAGGCCGTCCCCTGTAAATAAGAATGTGTTCTTAACTGACTTAATTTAAAAAAAATAACAGACAGCCGGCCCCAATTCTCTCTCTAGTCCTTCCCCTTGGAACTCAAACCCTTTTGATATTTGTTGATCTGTTAGTGGGAACAATATGGTGGAAGTGCCACCATTACACTGATTGTACCTATCCAGAACTGTCATATCTGCAAATATGGAAGGGTTAGGGTGGCGTATCCCAATCTCTCTCCCGGGGACTCCCAAGGTGTTCACATTTGGGTGTTTGCTGTACAGCACTACACAGCTGATTTAACTCATCAAGTTTGAGTATTTTAATTTAGAGCAAAGAAAAACACAACGTGTCCCCCTTGTGGTCCCCAGGACTGAGTTTGGGAAACGCTAGGTCACGGGGACATTTAGTGTACACAGAATAACATGTCTTCAGAACATCAACACTGTAACCATCAAGCAGAAAGATTTGTCTGTTGGATGACCACACTCTTTATCTTCTCTTCCTGTGCTACTGTGTAGGTGTGTAAAGGGTCTCCACCTCAACATGTTAACTAGCAAACTGAGGGGGTTCGGTGTCCTGTTTTCCATCCTGATTGGCCGCTACGTGCCCTGGCTGGTTGGGTTCACCAGGGAAGATGTCAGAAGGTTGTTTGGTTCAGTAGGTTTCATGGAAAGGAACATCTATGAGATCATCAGAGAGACTGGCTACCTGCACATCCAGGGCACCAAGCCAGACTCCGCTGGTGAGAATGTCACAGCTTTATTTTACCTGATATTTCACCTGACGTTTTGATGATCCACATCTTCCAGGCTTTTTGTTTGAGCATGAGACTGAATGGACTGCTTTGTTGGTCAGTTTTTAACATCGGTCTGTAGTACTCCTAACACCACCACCACACACATGGTGATACGCTTGATCCAGATTTGCTGCAGCTCGCTGTTCCCCTGATGGCTGAATCTTTAACCTGACGATTTATATCTGGTACTGTCACCAAGGTTTGGAAGACGGCCCATGTACTCCAACCTTCAAAGGTGGTGACCATTGTGCCCTAAATCATTATTGGCCTATTACTAAACTTTCTTGCCTAGCTAAAGTATTAGAATCCTTGATTAAATCTCAGCTAAGATCTTTTGTGTCTTTGAAATGTATTTTAAAATGAAATAAGTCTGTTTAGACCAGGTCATAGCACTAACTCTTCTGCATCCCTAGTTATAAATGATGTGGTTAACTGTATGGATGAAAGGCAACATTGTGCTGCCCTCTTCAATGACATGTCAAAGGCTTTTGATACTGTTGATCACTCACAGCTAATTCAGAGGCTTTCCTCAGTTGTCCTAGACCAGGCTGCATGTAACGGGTTAAAACATTACTTGACAGAACTTAATATTTTACTACACCGGCATAAGGCAGGGCTTGCAGACCTATTATGGACTACAAAGGGAAGCACAGCCGCGAGTTGCCCAGTGACACGAGCCTAACAGGGGAACTTAATGACTTCTCTGCACGCGTCGAGGCAAGCAACGCTGAAGCATGCATGAGAGCACTAGCTGTTCTGGACGACTGTGTGATCATGCTATCCGTAGCCGATGTGGGTAAGCCGTATCTGTAGCCGATTTGAGTGCTATGGGTCGGTAGTCATTTGGCAGGTTACCTTGGCTGTTCTTGGGCACAGGGACTTTGGTGGTCTGCTTGAAACGTGTAGGTATTAGACTCGGTCAGGGAGCGGTTGAAAATGTCAGTGAAGACACTTGCCGGTTGGTCAGCGCATGCTCTGAGTACACGTCCTGGTAGTCCGTCTGGCCCTGCGGCCTTGTGAATGTTGACCTGTTTTTAAAGGTCTTACTCACATCGGCAACTGAGAGCATGATCACACAGTCGTCTGGAACACAGTCGCAAAGAATGTGTAAAGTTAGGTTAAATATAAAACTGGAATTTTTCCAATACGCCTACTGTTCTAAACCCCACATCAATGTTATAGAAAACAAATTGAAAATATAGATATGAAAAAACATACCGTAGCTGGTCCTCTGGAACAGCTGGTGCTCTCATGCAGATTTTTGTTCCACAAATAATGTCTAAGAACTATCTTCAAAATGTTTTTCCATTTTATGTTTTGGTGCCTCTAGGGCAATTCAGAAAGCTGAGTGATGACCTTATTACCAATGAATGTGTTTTTTATGATCTTGTTTTTCTTTCTTTATTTATATTTTATGTGTATTTCAGGGCTGTAAAAGAGACCATGGTTTCAGTATGACTCCCTGGTAAAATAAAAAAAATGCACGGACACACAGACCTCTGATAGTTTAGCTGTAGTAGTCGTTCTAATCATATTGTGAAATGTCTCCCCCTGCAGGTTGTGGACTGAATGACTCTCCAGTAGGCCTGGCTGCTTACATACTGGAGAAGTTTTCCACCTGGACTGACTTCAACAACAGGGACTTGGAAGATGGGGGGCTGGAGAGGTACAAGCTACAGTTCAGCTTGTTTACTTTGGGTTGTGAGTGGAGAAATATATACTTTTTAGGGGGTAAATATATTGCTGTCCCATCAATTACTCTTAATCAAATGATGGTCAGATCTGCCAAAACTGTAGGGGAAACATTCAATACAACTTTATTTGTCCCAGCAAAACAATGATCCTAATCTATTTGCATGAACATGTTGCCTTGGTAGCACCCATTCACAGTCCTATTCACTTGACACCAAATGGGAAAATCACAAACTGAAAGAGGGACTACCTTTGTTGTATTCATCAGTGCACACCGTAGATAAACATTTACAACTGGAAAAGTGTTTTTATTGGAGAATGAATAAAACCCAGGGCTGTTGATTGGTTCATTGAGAGCCTGGTTCCTGTCTTTTAGGAAGTTCACCCTGGACGACCTGCTGACCAACATCATGATCTACTGGACCACCGGCTCCATCGTGTCCTCCATGAGGTTCTACAAGGAGAACTTAAAGACCAACATTGACAACAGACTGGATAATAAGTGAGTTTGTATGTGTGGTGTCATATGGTCCAGTATGACACGGGCGGTTCCTACAGGGCCTGTCCATTTAATATGACACCGGCTGTTCCTACAGGGCCTGTCCAGTTTAATATGACACGGGCTGTTCCTACAGGGCCTGTCCATTTAATATGACACCGGCTGTTCCTACAGGGCCTGTCCAGTTTAATATGACACGGGCTGTTCCTACAGGGTCTGTCCAGTTTAATATGACACGGGCTGTTCCTACAGGGTCTGTCCAGTTTAATATGACACGGGCTGTTCCTAAAAACCAATAATAGACGCTATTTAATAATACATGCCAAGGGACGTATAGTACATTTTGTAGTTTTATGTGATCCTTGCGGGACTTGAACTCATGATCATGCTTGCTTTGTGTTATGATAACAGGCTCCCAATAATGAGATGTTCCAGGTGGTTGTTTTCTACCTACTTTAGTTGAATGCACTGATTGGCAGACACTCTGCTAAAATGAGTGTCTGCTCTGACTAAAAATGTAAATGTGTGGCTGTGTTTGTTAACCTGTCTCTCGTGTCCTCAGTACGGGGGTGTATGTGCCTACAGGCCTGGCCGCGTTTCCCAACGAGATAATGCACGTGCCCCAGTCGTGGGCCAGAGACAGGTTCAGGAACATCTACTCCTACTCTTACATGCCCCGAGGAGGCCACTTCGCTGCCTTCGAGGAGCCACAGCTCCTGGCTGACGACCTGCTGCAGTTTGTGAAGAAGGTGGAGAAGTTGTAGAGTTGATGGATACAAGAGGTCGACTCTCCACTCCTGCCAAGTGCCTGGAAGAAAAACCAGCAGGACTGCAGAACTTGATAATACTACAGCTTGGAATTGTAGCTTTGTACTAAAAACATTTAAATGTTAATCTATGATAAAGTCAGAAGCACTGTCTGATTATCAGGTAAATACTTTGTCAATCAGTGATGTTAACACTGCAATATGATCATGCTCAGTGATTGTGTTGGTGTAATATTAAGCCTATACAGTCAACATAATGGACCAATACTGTAATCAAAAAATGAAATGATCAGCACTTCAATACAGATTACAAATGTCTTCCAGATTCCACAACAACTGTGTGAAAGCAGCCTCAATCACAGATGTCTGTTCTTCTCTTGTTGTAATAATGCACTACTGCTATAGTATACTATACTACTGCTGTACTGCTATAGTATACTATACTACTGCTGTACTGCTATAGCATATTATACTATTGCTGTACTGCTATCCTATACTACTGCTGTACTGCTATAGTATATTATACTACTGCTGTACTGCTATAGTATATTATACTACTGTTGTACTATACTACTGCTGTACTGCTATAGTATACTATACTACTGCTGTACTGCAATAGTATACTATACTACTGATGTAATCATGTCTATTGTGACGAGCTTGTAAGGCAGGGATGTCAAACTCATTCTACAGAGGGCAAAGTGTCTGTGGGTTTTCCTTTCAATTAAGACCTAGACAACCAAAATCAAATCAAATTTTATTTGTCACATACACATGGTTAGCAGGTGTTAATGCGAGTGTAGCGAAATGCTTGTGCTTCTAGTTCCGACAATGCAGTAATAACCAACAAGTAATCTAACCTAACAATTCCACAACTACTACCTTATACACACAAGTGTAAAGGGATAAGAATATGTACATAAAGATATATGAATGAGTGATGGTACAGAACGGCATAGGCAAGATGCAGTAGATGGTATAGAGTACAGTATATACATATGAGATGAGTAATGTAGGGTATATAAACATAAAGTGGCATAGTTTAAAGTGGCTAGTGATACATGTATTACATACATTTCCATCAATTCCCATTATTAAAGTGGCTGGAGTTGAGTCAGTATGTTGGCAGCGGCCACTAAATGTTAGTGGTGGCTGTTTAACAGTCTGATGGCCTTGAGATAGAAGCTGTTTTTCAGTCTCTCGGTCCCAGCTTTGATGCACCTGTACTGACCTCGCCTTCTGGATTATAGCAGGGTGAACAGGCAGTGGCTCGGGTGGTTGTTGTCCTTGATGATCTTTATGGCCTTCCTGTGACATTGGGTGGTGTAGGTGTCCTGGAGGGCAGGTAGTTTGCCCCCGGTGATGCGTTGTGCAGACCTCACTACCCTCTGGAGAGCCTTACGGTTGTGGGCGGAGCAGTTGCCGTACCAGGCGGTGATACAGCCAGACAGGATGCTCTCGATTGTGCATCTGTAGAAGTTTGCGAGTGCTTTTGGTGACAAGCCGAATTTCTTCAGCCCCCTGAGGTTGAAGAGGCGCTGCTGCGCCTTCTTCACCACGCTGTCTGTGTGGGTGGACCAATTCAGTTTGTCCGTGATGTGTACACCGAGGAACTTAAAACTTACTACCCTCTCCACTACTGTCCCATCGATGTGGATAGGGGGGGTGCTCCCTCTGCTGTTTCCTGAAGTCCACGATCATCTCCTTTGTTTTGTTGACGTTGAGTGTGAGGTTATTTTCCTGACACCACACTCCGAGGGCCCTCACCTCCACCCTGTAGGCTGTCTCGTCGTTGTTGGTAATCAAGCCCACTACTGTTGTGTCGTCTGCAAACTTCATGATTGAGTTGGAGGTGAGGGGAGTTCCTAACTAAATATACTTCAATGTGTTCCATTGAGCATGGTTTTTAGCATAGGTCTAGATTTAGCCTAGGTCTAGATTTAGCCTAATCTATGTCCAGGAAACCATTATGAATTTTCCGTGGACCCCAGGAAGACTAGCAGTAACTAAGGCATCAGCTTATGAGGATCCAAATAAAGAAATTAAACAAATTAACATCCAAGTCAATAACTCACAAGACTTCGACCTATGTATGCTGCAAAATCTGTATAATTCAAATGAACCTTATAATTTAGTGATCCAGCTTAGATTTACATACAGTACTGTATATTTCCAAAAGATTGTTTCAGAAAAACATTTTAAACAATTGAAAACCAAGACATTATACAGGAACAACCAAATGACAAGTAGGTATACAGTGCACAAAGTAACTTAGTAGGCTATATACAGTCACAACACCAACACTGCTTTCAGTACAGCACATACCCAAGCTACACCAGACAACATATTCATTACAATCATTCTGTACAGGTGATGCCAGTCATTCATATGAACCTCTATAGAAACATAGTACCTGGACTGGGCTCAGGGTTACAGAGAGAGAGTCGTCCCTGGACGGGGCTCAGGGTTACAGAGAGAGAGTCGTCCCTGGGCTCGGGGTTACAGAGAGAGAGTCGTCCCTGGACTGGGCTCGGGGTTACAGAGAGAGAGTCGTCCCTGGACTGGGCTCGGGGTTACAGAGAGAGAGTCGTCCCTGGACTGGGCTCAGGGTTACAGAGAGAGAGAGTCGTCCCTGGACTGGGCTCAGGGTTACAGAGAGAGAGTCGTCCCTGGACTGGGCTCGGGGTTACAGAGAGAGAGTCGTCCCTGGACTGGGCTCGGGGTTACAGAGAGAGAGTCGTCCCTGGACTGGGCTCGGGGTTACAGAGAGAGAGTCGTCCCTGGGCTCGGGGTTACAGAGAGAGAGTCGTCCCTGGACTGGGCTCGGGGTTACAGAGAGAGAGTCGTCCCTGGACTGGGCTCGGGGTTACAGAGAGAGAGTCGTCCCTGGACTGGGCTCAGGGTTACAGAGAGAGAGAGTCGTCCCTGGACTGGGCTCAGGGTTACAGAGAGAGAGTCGTCCCTGGACTGGGCTCGGGGTTACAGAGAGAGAGTCGTCCCTGGACTGGGCTCGGGGTTACAGAGAGAGAGTCGTCCCTGGACTGGGCTCGGGGTTACAGAGAGAGAGTCGTCCCTGGACTGGGCTCGGGGTTACAGAGAGAGAGTCGTCCCTGGACTGGGCTCGGGGTTACAGAGAGAGAGTCGTCCCTGGACTGGGCTCGGGGTTACAGAGAGAGAGTCGTCCCTGGACTGGGCTCGGGGTTACAGAGAGAGAGTCGTCCCTGGACTGGGCTCGGGGTTACAGAGAGAGAGTCGTCCCTGGACTGGGCTCAGGGTTACAGAGAGAGAGTCGTCCCTGGACTGGGCTCAGGGTTACAGAGAGAGAGTCGTCCCTGGACTGGGCTCAGGGTTACAGAGAGAGTCGTCCCTGACAGAGAGAGAGGGGTATGGTGTATACATGTCAATCCGCTCGGTCAACACCTCTGTCTGTAGTCACAAATCGTCAGTGCTGATCTAGAATCAGGTACCCTCTGTCCATATAATGTTAGTCTTTGTGACGTAAAAGGTCAAACTGACTTCAGATCAGCACTCCAGTTTGGCCTTTTAGATCAGCAGGTTTATATAGACAGGGGAACCTGATCCTAGATCAGCGCTGGGCCATATGGACAAAAATCCTGGATAAAATGAATAATACATTGATAAGATGAATGTACACCACAGTTTAAAATGATCATTTTTAAACTATTAGTTTGATGGTTGTAGTCATTAACAAACCCCCATATTAGGAAACTGAATTCAAACTTCACATCTCTCTAGTATAGGCTACTTATCCTAATGAACGATAAGCAAAATGCCTCCGATAAGTGATTCAGACAACTTTAATGTCCTCAGAGGCAATTCATATGGCAGCAGTCATAAAACAGATCACATTTAAAAATAAATAGCAAAGGATATTTACAAGCAAATTGGCAGGATTTGATCAGTATGGTGGCTGTCAATGACTTTCAGTTCATCCCAGCTTTCTCCTAGATCATGGCCTCCTGTCATCTCATACTATGGCTGTGGTTGGGAATCCTTTCATTGTCACTTGCCTTTGATTGCCATGGGGGTCCTGAAACCACACATAATCCTGCCAGTCAGGCTGCCCTCCTCCCAGAGAGGGCCCAGACCCAGAGACACAAGACAGAGCAGTAACTTGTCTCTTCACCCGCGTGGGGACCTTAAAATCCAGTTTGGAACCACCCCACAGTCGGAACCACCCCACAGTCCCTATGGGCCAGAACCATGGCCCTGTGCCGGACAGGTTTAGCGTCAGACAACAGGTCGGCCATGAAGAGCGTGCGGAAGAGCTACATAAGGCAGGAGGAGATGGAGGCTCTGGTCACCGTCGGCTAGTGTCACCTTCTCCATGTTGACCTCGTACAGCTCCTTGGGGAGGAAGGATTCACGGAGGAGGCGGAACACGCGGGGACCCAGGGAGAAGAGCACCTCCAGTTGTTAGAGAACCTCCTCAAGGTCTTGGAAGGTACGCTGGCACCACCTCCAGTCCAGGCCTCCTGTGCGGACTGACCGGGCCTCCAACCCATCACCTCCTCATTCTGGGGGGAGAGAATGAGAGAGAGGCCTGGGGTCAAACAGCAACTCATAGACAACACTGCTAAGAGTAGGACTATTATAGGGATGAAGTGCCCGGCCGGCCGGATACTTTGCCCCCCATAGGGGGGGGGGCAGGACAGCACCAGCTGTTCCAGACAACTGTGATCATGATTTGACGAATATCTACTTTGTTTGTTGAACGTGCGCCGCCAAACCGCCATCATTCTTATATCCCGACTGTCTGCGTTCCCTTGACCTCTTTAGTCTTAATCACATCTATAGGCTATGAATATACTCTTATGCAATGGTTTGATTAAATACGCCCTATTTATCCACATAAAGAACTACTCACTTCAGAACTTCAATTGTCTGCATGGTTACTCAAGAGTCTTGCAGTTCCAAAGTGCGCTCCTGTCTGTGCGTCAGTGATTGAAGTCTGGACGTTTGTCGCGCTCAAATCAACTGTGAACTCGTAAATCTCCGACTTCAGTGCTTTCACGACAACTGGGAACTCGGGACAAACGAGTTCCGACTGGGAAAAATATTTTTGAAAGGTGATCCAACTCGGAATTCGAAGTCAGGACCTCACGCATCTTTCTAGAGCTCAGAGGTTCCGACTTGAAGATCACTGACATCATGTTTTGACCTCGTTTTATTCCCGAGTTCTCAGTTGTCTTGAAAGCACCATTTCACTAAACTATTGACATATGTCCGCAATGATGATAAGAAAATACAATTATTAATTCTAATTTCATTTCTCATGTTTGTGTCATCAATAACTTGAGGCCATTGACATAGGCAATATAACAAGCACAGAAGTCAAATCACAAATATAGCCTAGCCCCATGTAAAACTCATTCCAAGGAGGGCAGGGTGTCTGCGGGTTTTCGCTCCACCACCGTTCTTGATTGATGAATTAAGGTCACTAATTAGTAAGGAACTACCCTCACCTGGTTGCCTAGATCTTAATTGAAAGAAAAACCAAAAACCCGCTGACAATCGGCCCTCAGTGGAATGAGTTTGACACGCCTGGCCAGGCCTAGCTTGTAAGTAACCACTGTCTAATGTCAAAGACACTGGTAACTTCTAACTGTGGTCTAACAGTAGGCTTAATGCTAGAATGTATAAATAGCAAATCTTCCCGAAAGCCAATAATAGCCAATAAAGCCTAGTCCTATTTAGTTTAGCTTCACTTGTATAAAAACAGAGAATTCGTTTTTTAAGAAATCCATTGCTGTGCAGGCTCTCATTTCATAATATATTTCCATTATGAGTTATATAGCTGTAGCCTACAACCAAGCAAATAAAACGGCGTATGCCACTCTAAACTGGTTTGACAGAAATGGTAGCAGAAGGTGAATGGTTAACTTTTGTTGCACACATATCCAGACGATGCTACTTCCCATGTCCCGCAAATGCTCACTGTCGGTGTGATGGAGGCGTTAGGTTTTTAATTGAAGTGATTAGTGGAATCAGAATCAAGCCCCACCCCTCAACAATCAGAAGTGACCTCAACACGTTCATATAAAAGTCGTCGGAGGCGAGGATTAGTTGTGGTGTAACGTTACTAGATACGATCGGAGTTGCAATAAAGACCGATATCAGACGGGAAAAATGCTCATGAATTGGAGGATCGTCGTTCCTTTGCTCGCGGTGGCATTCATCGTGACGAGCGCCGATGGGATACCGGGGGGCGTCGTGGACGCAGATATGAACGACCCCGCTACCAGAGACGCGCTGCAGTTCGCGGTGGCCGAATACAACAAGGGAACAAACGACCCGTATGTTTGGCAGGTGGCCAAGGTTGTCAAGGCTCAGAAACAGGTCAGTCCTTTTTGTAAATCTTTTTATCAGTTGAACGAAGACAAAATGTTGGTCGTTCATTGTGTTGCGTAGTTTCCACGGTAGAAATATCTTAATATAGACCAGTGAATTTAACGTACTCTGAATGCGGCAGAATGGTCAATGTTTTAGTTAATGTACGACACCTGTCGAATAGGACCGGTGTCGGTAAACGTCGGCCAAAAAACTGTTTGTTTCCAGCAACAGTCATCAACGCTCTAAACATGAGGACAGCTGACCAACTCTGCTAGGCAGTGGCGTTAACATGTTAAAGTACTAGTCATTTTTGGGGGTTTTTACTTTACTATTTGATGACTTTTACTCCATACATCTTCCCTGACACCCAAAGGTGCTCGTTACATTTCAAATGCTTAGCAGGACAGAAATGGTCAAGTTCCCTTATCAAGAGATCATCCCCACCTACTCTGCTCTGGCATACTCATTAAACACTAATGCCTTGTTCATTCATTGTTGGCGTGTGCCTCTGCATATCCATTAATGACAAATACAAGTCGTGATCTCTGATTTTGTTTTAATTTAAGGAACATGAAATTATTTTGTACTTGAACTCAAGTAGTATTTTTACTGGGTAACTAACGAGTCATTTTCTTCACTCTAGCTCAAGTGTGACAATTTGGGTACTTGATCCACTGCTGCTAGGGCAGTAAAATGGTCAGTGAGGTGTACACTAATTTGTCTCTGGAAGTAGCTAGCAAGCTAACCAACTACAATTCAATGCACAGACAATTGTTTGAATGTTAAATGACGAGACTGAGGCATTGATGCGAGTAACCAGTCTTGTTCAGTACATTGCAATACCTCCGGGTATCTCAAGCACACCGGTAAAAACACTCGACTTGCAGTAATTAACATTTACCAACAGATGGCATCACTGTGCCATTATACACCCATAACAATCTAATTGCATTTTGGTGGTCATTTCCAATGGAACGCTGCATGTATTGTGTGGTGCATATATTTGTATTTATTGAACGTATGCGTTTATGGCTCTACAAATGGTAGAAAGTGAATGTAACTTGTTGCGCACATCTAGATGCTGTCGGTGTGGTCGAGACGTTAACCTGGGTGCTTGACTGCTATTGTAATGTCTGAATGCTTGGATCAAGCCTGCTCACAGCAACACCCTCTGAATTACATGGACAATCTGAAGACACTGCATTTATGAACGCCCAGACAGCGCTCTGGACGTCGAGTTAATTTAGGAATACACCGTAGCTACTTTATACAATGGCGTTGTTGAATAGGCCTTAGCTTGGCTTGAAGGGTATTTCTACCGTATGCATTAAGTGCTAATGTCTGGGAAGCCGGTGTTTGGAGGATATATTGGCACAGGGGTTCGTCGAGGGCCGGCAACCATGCCAATATATCCTCAACACTGGCTTCGAGGGCATTGTCACTTTTTTTATACGGGTTACCAACAGTCAATTATTGATAGACTTTTTTTTATTAAACTTTATTTTGGTAAGTTTTCATACTATTTCGTACTTCCACGAGATGTAGTAACGTCACAAACATAAGGTTGCTACCCAAGCCGGCTGGTCGTTTGTACTATCGGTTCGGTTGCAGGAGATGCGACTCAGTTTGAGCTTTGTTCTTACAGGTGGTAGCTGGGATAAAGTACATCTTCACAGTGCTGATGGCCAGGTCCCTGTGCAGGAAGGGAGGTGTGGAGAAGGACTGCGCTGTGCATCATGGCCCAGCTGAGGTAAGGACCACAAGGCTAGCCTGGTCCCAGATCTGTTTGTGTTAACACTGGCACTTCAGCTCAGTGCTTCCTACATGTACAGCTTAAGAATGGTCCATTTTTAGTTTATAATTTGTTACAAACAGTGAACACATTGGTAACTAATAAACTACTTATAAACTGTTAGTAAATCCTACTTGTAACATGTTACCCATTTCACTATTGGCTCAGTATTGAGTTTGTTACAAATTGCTTCCTTTGCAAAGGGAAGTTTCAGGTGAGATTTCTATAGATGAATGTCTGTTGGCAGTGTTTGAGCATCAAAACCATGATTCATTGTGGGTACATTTTGCCTAACTACTCTACAAATAATAAATGTGTTTATGATGCAAGGTGATTTGTAGCTCAGGTAGTCAGATGCAATGTCCAATAAACCTTTTGTCAGGTGTTATGCTGCTGAAGGGGTGTGACCATACCAACTCGTGTTGCTTCCTGTTTCCTCAGACCTACCAGTGCATCTTTGAGGTGTGGAGCCGCCCCTGGCTGGGAGCGAGCCAGTTGATCAAGCAAGCCTGCGAGGAGTAAAGACTTCAATTGTCTAGTCTACCCAATTAGTATTTATTACCAGTGGTGTTAGTCTTACCTAAGCAGATCTACCTCATCTATGATCTATTCAGAGAATCCAACTCATTTTCCTACTTATTGCATTCCCACACCAATATAGGACTTAAAATAAGAACTGCTGTGTTGATGATGGTTTGTCAGCGCTATGCAACAGTGTAACTAAATAAAACATGTTTCGTTACATTTACATGTTGGTTTCATTTTGTTGCCAGATGAACAAATCTTAGACCCATTATTTTGTGAAAAAATAGTTCAATGTTGATAAATATAACATTCAGTCACCCGCCCAATGATTCACAGGACAGACCAATGTTAAAAAGGCTCATGCATTCAACATGGAGGTTGTCCATTACAACCTTTAAATAGGTCAGAGAAGGGACTACTGAAAAGGTGTTGGCTATTTATGCAGTATTATAAACTGGGTGGTTGGTTGACAGCCGTGGTGTATCGGGCTATAACTTATTTTTACTGGTCTAATTACGTTGGTAGCTAGTTAATAGCAATAAGGCACCTCAGATTTGTGTTATGGCCAATATACCACAACCCCCTTGGGCATTATTACTCTTAGGAAGTGTTTGTATGCAGGCTATAGCTGTGACTTGACATCAAATTTGTCTTATGCGCCAAAAACGGGTGTAAACCTTACAGTGAAATGCTTTCAAGCCTTTACAAGGGGGTACCATTTAGTGGAGGTAATTGGCTTGTGATAAATCCATCTACTGCAGTGCTGAGTAACTGCTTAACTGTCAGTGATGCCTAATGCTTGGCAAATAACTGAAATCAAGCTTAATTTTGTGATTATACAAAATGGTGGTGTTAGTGTCTTGGCTTCATACAAGACTACAGACTCATATCATTCAAATTAGGCTATTTATGTTGCTGATAACATGGTGCACGGCCTGGCATTCAAAAGTGGGACAGAACAAAACTTTAAATGTAAATAAGCTTCTGAAAGTTATAACCACTAGTGGGCCTACGGCTAATACCCCCACTAGAAGGCCTACAGCTAATACCCCCACTGGTAGGCCTACAGCTAATACCCCCACTAGAAGGCCTACAGCTAATACCCCCACTAGTAGGCCTACAGCTAATACCCCCACTAGTAGGCCTACAGCTAATACCCCCAACAGTGGGCCTACAGCTAATACCGCTACTAGGCCTTCAAATCAAATGTCACACACACATGGTTAGCAGATGTTAATGAGTGTAGCGAAATGCTTGTGCTTCTGGTTCCGACAGTGCAGTAATATCTAACAATTCCCCAACAACTTAATACATACATCTAAAGGGGTGAATCAGAATAAGTACATTTAGATATATGGATGAGCGATGGCCGAGAGGCATAGGCAATGTGCAATAGACGGTACAAAAAACAGTATAAAAATTAATAATATAAGATATGCAAACAAAGTGACTAGTGGTCAATTTGTTAGTGGCCAGTGATTGTGTCTCCATGTAGGCAGCAGCCCCTCAGTTAGTGATGGCGGTCTGATGGCCTTGAGGTGGAAGCTGTTCTTCAGTCTCTCGGTCCCAGCTGTACTGGATGCACCTGTACTGACCTCCCCTTCTGGATGGAAGCGGTGTGAACAGGCAGTGGCTCGGGTGGTTGTCTTTGTTCTTTTTTTTTTATCTTCCTGTGACATATCGGGTGCTATAGGTGTCATGGAGGGCAGATAGTTTACCCCCAGTGATATGTTGTGCAGACCGTACCACCCTCAGCCTTGCGGTTGAAGGCGGTGCAGGTGCCGTACCAGGCGGTGATACAGCCCGACAGGATTCACTCGATTGTGGATCTGTAAAAGTTAGTCCGGGTTTTGGGTGACAAGCCGAATTTCTTCAGCCTCCTGAGGTTGAAGAGGTGCTGTTGTGCCTTCACCACACTGTCTGTGTGGGTGGACCATTTCAATTTGTCGTTGATGTGTACGCCGAGGAACTTAACTTTCCACTTTCTCCACTACTGTCCCTTGGATGTGGATAGGGGGTTGCTCCCTCTGCTGTTTCCTGAAGTCCACGATCAGCTCCTTTGTTTTGGTGACGTTGAGTGAGAGGTTGTTTTCCTGACACCACACTCCGAGTGCCCTCACCTCCTCCTTGTAGGCCGTCTCGTCGTTGTTGGTAATCAAGCCCACTACTGTTGTGTCGTCTGCAAACTTGATTGAATTGGAGGTGTGCATGGCCACGCAGTCGTGGGTGAACAGAGATTACAAGAGGGAGCTGAGCGCGCACCCTTGTGAGTCCCCAGTGTCATGACGTTGCCTGTTTGGGTACATCAAGCCCCATCCCCCTCTCCCTGCCACTCCCTGCCTCCCCCTTTCCTCCTTCAACCCATGCTGTGGTCACAGAGAGACGTCGTAAATTCCTGAGAATCTCCTCATGGCCAAACAGTATTAGATGGGGTAAACTTTCAGGACAAAGGGATTTCTTCCACCTCACAGAACCTGAGGTACGAACAGATTTCATGTTCCGGATAAAGTATAAAAGATCGGTGAAGATTCCAGCTATTAACTGGTCCGTTTGTCACAACTTGGGAGACTGTGTGGCTACATTACCATACCGCTGTTTATATAATAGCCTCAGATATGAGCTTTACATCTAATTGTTGTATAAGATGAATGAGTGAGTATGATACTGTTTGTATAATTGTGTAATATGATTTTGGACTGTTTAATGAAGAAAAATACAATTCCCTTTTGATTTGAACTAAATCAAAGGACTGCCCCTGAGCCCAGTTAGGGTCAGACATCCTGGGACAGCCCCTTTCTGCAATCCTAATAAAAACCCAACTCTGAGAAATTATCACTAGACCATGTTTTTCTCCATTAGGAGGAGAACAAAGGTTGTGTACCATTGCTGAATCTTTTAACCATACCACGTGGTTAAACTCTTAGACGAATAAGAACAAGTCTCTGATATTTACTACTAGTCTGCAGCTAGGAATTCGGTATCATTGAACGCGAAGAACGACAACCGCCGAAACATCCATTCTATAACGAGGGTCACTCTGAACTACCCACATTAACCAAGACAGAGAAAGACAGACGAAACTCTCCAACAGAAACTAACTTTTCACCAACGATCAACACGACACACTGAGCGTAAATATATATATATATAGATTGCAATTGTTCCCGAATGAGTGAGAGTTCATGTGTAAAGGATTAGCATGTCAATTGTTATAATTATGAACTCTGTAGTGACTTCTTAGTCGACCCCCAATTTTCCCTTTGTCTAACAAGCCGCCATGCCGGTTCAGCCCACTAGGGCATATTTCTCCTATCATTTCATATCACCATTTTAAGTTTGTTTGTTTATGCATTTCTGTGAATTACTTAGTAATAAATAAATGATTTAAGACAATTGATGTATGGATGACTCATAGTGAAGACTGGGTTCGTGCAGATAACCAACAATTTACGACGTTTGGAATGAGACTAACGTGAGGTAAAATAAATAAATCATTAATCAGCAGACTATTGATCAGATATGAAAATATCTGAAAGGTTATATTGGGAAATTATAACTTTGTAATCTGAATACCTTCCCTGGTGCCCCAAATTCATAGTTAATTAGTTACGTTATTAATCAGTTGATCGCGTAATCCCTAATTACAGGAATCTTTGATATAAACTATAAGTCTTCAATTTAATGACCGTAAAGACACGACACCATTTTTGAGGGTCAGCGTGGTGGAGATAATTACCCCCCTACCTTCACCACCTAGGGCGGCCCGTTAAGTCCAGGACACAATTGCAAACGGCGGGGTCCAGGCCCAGGGCCTCCAGCTTGATGAGTTTGGAGTGTACTATGGTGTTGAATGTTGAGCTGTAGTCAATGAACAGCATTCTTACATAAGTATTCCTCTTGTCCAGATGGGATAGGGCAGTGTGATGGCAATTGCATCATCTGTGGACCTGTTAGGGTGGTATGTAAACTGGAGTGGGTGGCCGGTAAGGTGGAGGTGATATGATCCTTGACTAGTCTCTCAAAGCACTTCATGATGACAGTGAGTGCTACGGGGCGGTAGTCATTTAATTTATCTTTGCCTTCTTAGGTACAAGATCAATGGTGGCCACCTTGAAGCATGTGGGGACAGCAGACTGGGATAGGGAGCGATTGAATATGTCTGTAAACACACCAGCCAGCTGGTCTGCGCATGCTCTGAGGACGCGCTTGGGATGCCATCTGGGCCAGCAGCCTTGCGAGGGTTAACATGTTTAAATATTTTATTCACATCAGCCATAGAGAAGGAGGGGGCGCGCAGTTCTTGTTAGTGGGCCGTGACGGTGGCACTGTATTATCCTCAAAGCGGGCAAAGAAGGTGTTTAGTTTGTCTGGAAGCGTGACGTCGTCGACCGTGACGTGGCTGGTTTTCTTTTTGTAGTTTGATTTCCTGTAGACCCTGCTACATACGTCTCGTGTCTGAGCCGTTGAATTGCGACTGCACTTTGTCCCTATACTGGCATGTCGCTTGTTTGATTGCCTTGCAGAGGGAATAACTACACGTTTTATATTCAGCCATATTCCCAGACTTCTTTCCATGGTTAAATGAGGTGGTTCGCGCTTTCAGTTTTGCGCGAATGCCGCCATTCATCCACAGTTTCTGGTTAGGGAAGGTTTTAATAGTCACAGTGAGTACATCTCCAATGCACTTCCTTATAAATTCACTCACCGAGTCAGCATATAGGTCGAGGTTATTCTCTGAGGCTGACCGGAACATATCCCAGTCTGTGTGATCAAAACAATCTTGAAGCGTGGATTCCGATTGGTCAGACCAGCGTTGAATGGTTCTAGTCACTGGTACATCCTGTTTGAGTTTCTGCCTGTAAGACGGTAGGAGCAAGATGGCGCCTTGGTAGGATTTGCAGAAGGGATGGCAGGGGAGGGCTTCGTATGCATGTGGTCGAGTTAATTACCCCCCGACAACATATCCCGAGAGAGCCATGTTGCCGTGAAACAGAATGTTACAATATCTGATGTCTCTCTGGAAGGCAACCCTTGCTCGAATTTCATCTACCTTGTTGTCAAGAGACAGGACATTAGCGAGTAGTATACTCGGGAGTGGTGGGAGATGTGAACATCTACGGAGCCTGACCAGGAGGCCGCTCCGTCTGCCCCTTCTGCGGCGCCGTTGTCTTGGGTCGGCTTCTGGGATTAGATCGATTGTCCTGGGTGGTGGTCCAAACAAAGGATCCGCTTCTGGAAAGTCGTATTCCTGGTCATTATGTTGGTAAGTTGACGTCGCTCTTATATCCAATAGTTCTTCCTGTCTGTATGTAATAGACTTACAATTTCCCGGGGTAACAATGTAAGAAATAACTTGAGAGGATCTGCAGAGAAGAATGGGAGAAACTTCCCAAATACAGGTGTGCCAAGCTTGTAGTGTCAAACCCAAGAAGACTCATGGCTGTAATCGCTGCCAAAAGTGCTTCAACAAAGTACAGTAAAGGGTTTGAATAGTTATGTAAATGTGATTTCAGTTTTTTATTTGCAATCATTTTTCTAAAATAAGTGTTATGCTGTGTCATTATGGGGTATTGTGTGTAGATTGATGAGGGGGGAAAACAATTTAATCAATTTTAGAATAAGGCTGTAACGTAACAAAGTCAAGGGGACTGAATACTTTCCCAAAAGACTGTACGTCCCTCCCGGGAACAAGCTATATCTGCATACCCCGTAACCAGTGAATCATGGATGCCAATGGAAGCCACCCCCGCCCCCCCCCCTAAAAACAAACAAGATCATTTATTTTGTCCTGGTGCCCCATAAAAAATTGTCAAGGGATGCCATTTTGGATTTGGCGTCACACCAATCACATCAAAAGCAGACCGTAATTTACAGAGAACATGAAGTGTTGCGTCGTTTTCCTCCGGTGGTTGGCTAGCTAAAATCTTTCCTTTCTTAAAAACTCACGAATTGGAATAGGGATTTGAACTTGTGGTTTTCCTTCATTGTGCCCCTGGACTGAGATGATGGAAGTTCAATATGTAGCTAGCTAGATTTAATAGGTTAATGTTAACTAGCTGGCCTGTCGCATCGTTGCCCATGAAACAAACTTAAGCTAGCGAGCAAGTATTTTAGCCAGGTAGCCTAGGACAACAAACTTAAAGCTTGTACTATATGGCAGTCCATAAGCACAGACAGCAGACTGGTCTCAGACTAGATGTAACATGGTAAATGTAAATCTGGGACTCTCAAATTAGCATGATATGTTACATTTGGTATGGTTACATGAGATGGGTTACTTTAGAAAAAATAGCACGTTACGAATTGTAATTATACAGAATGGATGATTGACATGCACAAATTAACACATACCATAGGAACCGTAACATATACTAACTATATTGATCGGATTTACGTACAGAATCATGCGAAATGCTCTGAGACCACGTTGCAAACAAAGGATATCAAGGATCTGGAAAGATTCTGTATAGAGGAATAGTCTAAGATCCCTCCCAATGTGTTCTCCAATCTCATAAAAGTTTTAGAAAAATGCTGAGTGCCGTTATCCTCACAAGGTGAAGTATTGAATCATCTGGATTCCTATCTTTGAGAAAAAAAGACTAGGTGTTAAACAATCTTTCTCTGAGCAATTGTATTAGTATAAAATATAATTTTCAATTTTTTTTGGCATACAATATAGCTCAGTATTTATATTTATTTTTGTCGTTTTGTCTCATCTTTTGTCTCATCTTTATCACATTTAGGGCCTGCATGTATTAGCTAGATGGCGCCGACAGAGATGGTCGCCACGCTTCGAGTCTTCAGGAAACTAAGCAGTATTTCGTTTTTTATGTATTATTTATTACCCCAGGAAATCTTAAGTCTTATTACATACAGCCCGGAAGAACTAATGGATATAAGAGCGATGTCAACTTACCAACATAATGACCAGGAATACGACTTTCCAGAAGCGGATCCTCTGTTTGGACCACCACTCAAGACAATCGATCTAATCTCAGAAGCCGACCCAAGACAACGGCGTACAAGGGGCAGACGGAGCGGCCTCCTGGTCAGGCTCCGTAGATGTGCACATCTCCCACCACTCCCGAGTATACTACTCGCAAATGTCCAGTCTCTTGACAACAAGGTAGATGAAATTCGAGCAAGGGTTGCCTTCCAGAGAGACATCAGAGATTGTAACATTGTGTTTCACGGAAACATGGCTCTCTCGGGATATGTTGTCGGGGGGTAATATACTCGACCACATGCATACGAAGCCCTCCCCTGCCATTCCTTCTGCAAATCCTACCAAGGCGCCATCTTGCTCCTCCCGTCTTATAGGCAGAAATTCAAACAGGATGTACCAGTGACTAGAACCATTCAACGCTGGTCTGACCAATCAGAATCCACGCTTCAAGATTGTTTTGATCACGCGGACTGGGATATGTTCCGGTCAGCCTCAGAGAATAACCTTGACCTATACGCTGACTCGGTGAGTGAATTTATAAGAAAGTGCATTGGAGATGTTGTACTCACTGTGACTATTAAAACCTTCCCTAACCAGAAACCGTGGACGAAATGGCAGCATTCGTGCAAAACTGAAAGCGCGAACCACCGCATTTAACCATGGAAAGAAGTCTGGGAATATGGCTGAATATAAAACGTGTAGTTATTCCCTCTGCAAGGCAATCAAACAAGCGACATGCCAGTATAGGGACAAAGTGGAGTCGCAATTCAACGGCTCAGACACGAGACGTATGTGGCAGGGTCTACAGGAAATCAAACTACAAAAAGAAAACCAGCCACGTCACGGTCAACGACGTCACGCTTCCAAACTCAACACCTTCTTCGTACGCTTTGAGGATAATACTGTGCCACCATCACGGCCCACTAACAAGAACTGCGCACCCCTCCATGGCTGATGTGAATAAAACATTTAAACATGTTAACCCTCGCAGGGCTGCTGGCCCAGACGGCATCCCAAGCGCGTCCTCAGAGCTTGCGCAGACCAGCTGGCTGGTGTGTTTACAGACATATTCAATCGCTCCCTATCCCAGTCTGCTGTCCCCACATGCTTCAAGGTGGCCACCATTGATCCTGTACCTAAGAAGGCAAAGAAAACAAATTAAATGACTACCGCCCCGTAGCACTCACTGTCATCATTTAGTGCTTTCAGAGACTAGTCAAGGATCATATCACCTCCACCTTACCGCCACCCACTCCAGTTTACATACCACCCTAACAGGTCCACAGATGATGCAATTGCCATCACACTGCCCTATCCCATCTGGACAAGAGGAATACTTATGTAAGAATGCTGTTCATTGACTACAGCTCAACATTCAACACCATAGTACACTCCAAACTCATCATCAAGCTGGAGGCCCTGGGCCTGGACCCCGCAGTGTGCAATTGTGTCCCTGACTTAACGGGCCGCCCCAGGTGGTGAAGGTAGGAAACATCATCTCCACCACGCTGAGCCTCATCACTGGGGACTCACAAGGGTGCGTGCTCAGCTCCCCCTTGTAATCTCTGTTCACCCACGACTGCATGGCCATGCACACCTCTAATTCAATCATCAAGTTTGCAGACGACACAACAGTAGTGGGCTTGATTACCAACAACGAGGAGATAGCCTACAGGGAGGAGGTGAGGGCACTTGGAGTGTGGTGTCAGGAAAACACCCTCTCACTCAACGTCACCAAAACAAAGGAGCTGATCGTGGACTTCAGGAAACAGCAGAGGAAGCAACCCCCTATCCACATCCAAGGGACAGTAGTGGAGAAAGTGGAAAGTTAAGTTCCTCGGCGTACACATCAACGACCAACTGAAATGGTCCACCCACACAGACAGTGTGGTGAAGGTGGCGCAACAGCACCTCTTCAACCTCAGGAGGCTGAAGAAATTCAGCTTGTCACCCAAAACCCGGACTAACTTTTACATATCCACAATCGAGAGAATCCTGTCGGGCTGTATCACCGCCTGGTACGGCACCTGCACCGCCTTCAACCGCAAGGCTGAGGGTGGTGCGGTCTGCACAATATATCACTGGGGGCAAACTATCTGCCCTCCATGACACCTATAGCACCCGATATGTCACAGGAAGATAAAAAAAAAAGAACAAAGACAACCACCCGAGCCACTGCCTGTTCACACCGCTTCCATCCAGAAGGCGAGGTCAGTACAGGTGCATCCAGTACAGCTTCTATCTCAAGACCATCAGACCGCTAAACAGCCATCACTAATTTAGAGAGGGGCTGCTGCCTACATGGAGACCCAATCACTGGCCACTAACAAATTGTTCACTAGTCACTTTAATGTTTGCATATCTTACATTACTCATGTTTATACTGTATTTTGTACCGTCTATTGCACATTGCCTATGCCGCTCATCCATATTTATATGTACATTTTCTCATTCACCCCTTTAGATGTGTGTATTAAGTAGTTGTTGGGGAATTGTTAGATATTACTGCACTGTCGGAACCAGAAGCACAAGCATTTTCCCTACACTCATATTAACATCTGCTAACCATGTGTATGTGACATTTGATTTGAAGGCCTAGTAGGGGTATTAGCTGTAGGCCTTCTAGTGGGGGTATTAGCTGTAGGCCTTCTAGTGGGGGTATTAGCTGTAGGCCTTCTAGTGGGGGTTTTTGCTATAGGCCTTCTAGTGGGGGTTTTAGCTGTAGGCCTTCTAGTGGGGGTTTTAGCTGTAGGACTTCTAGTGGGGGTATTAGCTGTAGGCCTTCTAGTGGGGGTATTAGCTGTAGGCCTTCTAGTGGGGGTATTAGCTGTAGGCCTTCTAGTGGGGGTATTAGCTGTAGGCCTTCTAGTGGGGGTATTAGCTGTAGGCCTTCTAGTGGAGGTATTAGCTGTAGGCCTTCTAGTGGGGGTATTAGCTGTAGGCCTTCTAGTGGGGGTATTAGCCGTAGGCCCACTAGTGGTTATAACTGTCAGTAGCTTATTTACATTTTAAAGTTTTGTTCTGTCCTACTTTTCTTGAATGCCAGGCCGTGCACCATGTTATCACCAACAAAAATAGCCTAATTTGAATGATGAGTCTGTAGTCTTGTATGAAGCCAAGACACTGACACCATTGTGTATAACCAATTTAAGCTCGATTTCAGTTATTTGCTAAGCATTAGGCATCACTGACAGTTAAGCAGTTATTCAGCACTGCAGTAGACTGATTTATCACAAGCCAATTACCTCCACTAAATGGTACCCCCTGTATATATAGCCTTGCTATTGTTATTTTACTGTTGCTCTTTAAATGTTTTTAAACTGCATTGTTGGTTAGGGACTTGTAAGCATTTCACTGTAAGGTTTACACTCTTTTTGGCGCGTAAGACAAATTCGATGTCAAGTCACAGCTATAGCCTGCATACAAACACTTCCTAAGAGTAATAATGCCCAAGGGGGTTGTGGTATATTGGCCATAACACAAATCTGAGGTGCCTTAATGCTATTAATAACTACCTACCAACGTAAATAGACCAGTAAAAATAAGTTATAGCCCGATACACCACGGCTGTCAACCAACCACCCAGTTTATAATACTGCATAAATAGCCAACACCTTTTCAGTAGTCCCTTCTCTGACCTATTTAGAGGTTGTGATGGACAACCTCCATGTTGAATGCATGAGCCTTTTTAACATTGGTCTGTCCTGTGAATCATTGGGCGGGTGACTGAACGTTATATTTCTTAACATTTATCTATTTTTTCACAAAATAATGGGTCTAAGATTAGTTCATCTGGCAACAAAATGAAACATGTAAATGTAACAAAACAGGTTTTATTTAGTTCCACTGTTGCATAGCGCTGACAAACCATCATCAACACAGCAGTTCTTATTTTAAGTGCTATATTGGTGTGGGAATGCAATAAGTAGGAAAATGAGTTGGATTCTCTGAATAGATCATAGATGAGGTAGATCTGCTTAGGTAAGACTAACACCACTGGTAATAAATATTAACTGGGTAGACTAGACAATTGAAGTCTTTACTCCTCGCAGGCTTGCTTGATCAACTGGAGCGCTCCCAGCCAGGGGCGGCTCCACACCTCAAAGATGCACTGGTAGGTCTGAGGAAACAGGAAGCAACACGAGTTGGTATGGTCACACCCCTTCAGCAGCATAACACCTGACAAAAGGTTTGTTGGACATTGTACCTGACCTACAAATCACCTTGCATCATAAACACATTTATTATTTGTAGAGTAGTCAGACAAAATGTACCCACAATGAATCATGGTTTTGATGCTCTCAAACACTGCCAACAGACATTCATCTATAGAAAGGTCACCTGAAACTTCCCTTTGCAAACAAAGCAATTTGTAACAAAATCAATACTGAACCAATAGTGAAATGGGTAACACGTTACAAGTAGGATTTACTAACGTTTATAAGTAGTTTATTAGTTACCAATGTGTTAACTGTTTGTAACAGGTTATAAACTAAAAATGGACCATTCTTTAGCTGTACATGTAGGAAGCACTGAGCTGAAGTGCCAGTGTTAACACAAATAGATCTGGTACCAGGCTAGCCTTGTGGTCCTTACCACAGCTGGGTACTGATGCACAGTGCAGTCCTTCACACGTCCCTTCATGCACAGGGTCCTGGCCATCTGCACTGTGAAGATGTACTTCATCCCAGCTACCACCTGTAAGCAGAGGATGGTCAGCACGTCAGACATAGAAATCACCCATCTTGAATGAGGAACCTGTTCTAGTGATTAATTTATGAATACAGAAGAACAAAGCTCAATGACTGAGTCTCATCTCCTGCAAACGAACCGATACGACCAGCCGGCTTGGATAGCAAACTTATGTTTGTGACGTTAATATATCTCGTGGAAGTACGAAATAGTGTTGACTTTAACCAAAATAAAGTTTAATTTAAAAAAGTCTATCAATAATTGACTGTTGGTAACCCGTATAAAAAGTGACAATGCCCTCGAAGCCAGTGTTGAGGATATATTGGCATGGTTGCCGGCCCTCGACGAACCCCTGTGCCAATATATCCTCCAAACACCGTCTTCCCAGACATTAGCACTTAATGCATACGGTAGAAATACCCTTCAAGCCAAGCTAAGGCCTATTCAACAACGCCATTGTATAAAGTAGCTACGGTGTATTCCTAAATTAACTCGACGTCCAGAGCGCCATCTGGGCGTTCATAAATGCAGTGTCTTCAGATTGTCCATGTAATTCAGAGG
Organism: Salvelinus namaycush; assembly: GCF_016432855.1. NCBI lineage: Eukaryota > Metazoa > Chordata > Actinopteri > Salmoniformes > Salmonidae > Salvelinus > Salvelinus namaycush. The sequence goes on along the minus strand of NC_052341.1, from coordinate 4,569,061 downwards.
GTGTTGCTGTGAGCAGGCTTGATCCAAGCATTCAGACATTACAATAGCAGTCAAGCACCCATGTTAACGTCTCGACCACACCGAAAGCATCTAGATGTGCGCAACAAGTTACATTCACTTTCTATCATTTGTAGAGCCATAAACGCATACGTTCAATAAATACAAATATATATGCACCACACGTTATGTTAATTACCGGTGTGCTTGAGATAACCAGAGGTATTGCAATGTACTGAACAAGACTGGTTACTCGCATCAATGCCTCGGTCTCGTCATTCAACATTCAAACAATTGTCGGTGCGATTGAACTGTAGTTGGTTAGCTTGCTAGCTACTTCCGGAGACAAATTAGTGTACACCTCAGACCATTTTACTGCCCTAGCAGCAGTGGAACAAGTACCCAAATTGTCACACTTGAGCTAGAGTGAAGAAAATGACTCGTTAGTTACCCAGTAAAAATACTACTTGAGGTAAAGTATAAAATCATTTCACATTCCTTAAATTAAGCAAACCAGAGATCACAACTCTTGTATTTGTCATTAATGGATATGCAGAGGCACACGCCAACAATGAATGAACAAGGCATTAGTGTTTAATGAGTATGCCAGAGCAGAGTAGGTGGGGATGATCTCTTGATAAGGGAACTTGACCATTTCTGTCCTGCTAAGCACTTGAAATGTAACGAGCACTTTTGGGTGTCAGGGAAATTGTATGGAGTAAAAGTCATCAAATAGTAAAGTAAAAACAGCCAAAAAATGACTAGTACTTTAACATGTTTACGCCACTGCCTAGCAGAGTTGGTCAGCTGTCCTCATGTTAAGAGCGTTGATGACTGTTGCTGCCAACAAACTGGGTTTTGGGCGACGTTTACCGACACCGGTCCTATTCGACAGGTGTCGTACATTAACTAAAACATTGACCATTCTGCCGCATTCAGAGTAGATGGAGTGCGTTAATAAATTCACTGGTCTATATTAAGATATTTCAACCGTGGAAACTATGCTATACAAATGAATGACCAACATTGTGTCTTCTTTACACTGATAAAAAGATTTACAAAAAGGACTGACCTGTTTCTGAGCCTTGACAACCTTGGCCACCTGCCAAACATACAGGTCGTTTGTTCCCTTGTTGTATTCGGCCACCGCGAACTTCAGCGCGTCTCTGGTAGCGGGGTCGTTCATATCTGCGTCCACGAGGCCCCCCGGTATCCCATCGGCGCTCGTCACGATGAATGCCACCGCGAGCAAAGGAACGACGATCTTCCAAGTCATGAGCATTTTCCCGTCTGATATCGGTCTTTATTGCAACTCCGATCGTATCAAGTAACGTTACACCACAACTAATCCTCGCCTCCGACGACTTTTATATGAACGTGTTGAGGTCACTTCTGATTGTTGAGGGGTGGGGCTTGATTCTGATTCCACTAATCACTTCAATTAAAAACCTAACGCCTCCATCACACCAAGAGTGAGCATTTGCGGGACATGGGAAGTAGCATCGTCTGGATATGTGTGCAACAAAAGTTAACCATTCACCTTCTGCTACCATTTCTGTCAAACCAGTTTAGAGTGGCATACCCCGTTTTATTTGCTTGGTTGTAGGCTACAGCTATATAACTCATAATGGAAATATATTATGAAATGAGAGCCTGCACAGCAATGGATTTCTTAAAAAACTAATTCTCTGTTTTTATATAAGTGACGCTAAACTAAATAGGACTAGGCTTTATTGGCTATTATTGGCTTTGGGGAAGCTATGGCTATTTATACATTCTAGCATTAAGCCTACTGTTAGACCACAGTTAGAAGTTACCAGTGTCTTTGACATTCGTCAGTGGTTACTTACAAGCTAGGCCTGGCCAGGCGTGTCAAACTCATTCCACTGAGGGCCGAGTGTCAGCGGGTTTTTGGTTTCTCTTTCAATTAAGACCTAGGCAACCAGGTGAGGGTAGTTCCTTACTAATTAGTGACCTTAATTCATCAATCAAGAACAGGGGTAGAGCAAAAACCTGCAGACACTCTGCCCTCCTTGGAATGAGTTTTACATGGGGCTAGGCTATATTCGTGATTTGACTTCTGTGCTTGTTATATAGCCTATGTCAATGGCCTCAAGGTATTGATGACACAAACATGAGAAATGAAATTAGAATGAATTATTGTATTTTCTTATCATCACTGTGGACATATGTCAATAGTTTAGAGAAATGGTGCTTTCAATACAACTGAGAACTCGGGAATAAAACGAGGTCAAAACATGATGTAAGTGATCTTCAAGTCGGAACTTCTGAGCTCTAGAAAGATGCGTGAGGTCCTGACTTCGAATTCCGAGTTGGATCACCGTTCAAAAATATTTTCCCCAGTCGGAACTCGTTTGTCCCGAGTTCCCAGTTGTCGTGAAAGCACTGAAGTCGGAGATTTCCGTGTTCACAGTTGATGTGAACGCGACAAACGTCCAGACTTCAATCACTGACGCACAGACAGGAGCGCACTTTGGAACTGCAGGACTCTTGAGTAACCATGCAGACTATTGAAGTTCTGAAGTGAGTAGTTCTTTATGTGGATAAATAGGGCGTATTTAATCAAACCATTGCATAAGAGTATATTCATCGCCTATGTAATAAATACCATTTAAAATAACACAAGCATATTGCTATTACGTTGTTATAACTAACTTTTTTCAAAACAGGGTTTCTCACAAACTCATAAGCAGATACTGAGACCCACACACACCCAAGGACAGAGGGCTGGCACAGACCTTTCATAAACACTGATAAGGCAGGAAAGGCCTTGATCAAAAGGGTGCTTGGGTCTGAATTTCACGAGATACTGAGACACACACACACCCAAGGACAGAGGGCTGACGTAAACCTTTCATAAACACTGATTAAGACAGGAACATCTACGCACACACAAAATCTCCTGTTTTAGCTGAACATTTCACAGAGACACACAGATATGTCAAAATAGGAACATCTACGCACACACCTAATCTCCTGTTTTAGCTGAACATTTCTGAAGACAAAGAACTCTACTTAGAGCCAATGGGACAGTGATACTAGCCTGAAGTGGACCTCGCCCAACTCATCAGGACCAACCAGAAGACCAGATCTACCAGACTCAACCTACTTTATTACCTGTATAAAATACATTTGCACTATGTTTCGGGGCTCTGTATGCAGGTTCCTTACGAGCTGAATGAACGAGTCCGTGCACGCTTGTATCAGATATCTTTACCTCTGAATAAATTGCTTTTTATTATACGAATATCCACCCTGTCCAGAGTCTGTCGTGGAAAATCAGTTCAAATATAACGCTTACAAGAACTTGTAAAATCAAACATGCTTTTTAATACAATTGTATAGCCAGCTGGAATGCCCCGCGGAACACACACCTCTCAGAACTCCAGCTTCTATATTTATACACACATAGTATTATGTCCATCCCTTATGCAAATGAAGTTTATTTTCTGAAGTCATTCACCACCATTATCTTTTAGTTCAAGCTTCCTACTTGTTCACGCCCAATAACACCATCTGCTTTCAATTAGTTTATAATGGTGGCCGGACCCTCTATCTTAGTGTGTCAGCAGATTCTGTGTCTCTTCCTTACATTAATAAATCAATGTACTCTTTGTTCTGTTCTCCCCTATCCTTAGTGTGTCCAATTGTCTTAGGCGCCTATGTGTCTGGTCAGTATGCACTTAATGGAATCAGCAGACTATGTGTCTCTTCTAGCAGTAGTTTGTCAATCTACTCTTTGTTCTGTTCTCCCCTATCCTTAGTGTGTCCAATTGTCTTAGGCGCCTATGTGTCTGGTATGTATGCACTTTAATGGAATCAGCAGACTATGTCTATTGTTCAGTTGCCTATTTTTAATGTTCAGCTAGCTTATACATCTATGTGCTGTCCTATACGTATATATGTTATATATGTATCTCATGTACTCCTACAAGTCTCTACTTCGTCTCAGTTCTCCAGTAAACTTGTGATATCAACAAATTGGTAGCAGAGGATGGTTTTCTTCTCTGAATTCGGTCCATAAAAAGTTGATAGAGAAAAGAGACAAGTGAGAGACGGATCAGAAAGGAAGGGTGACCTGTCCGAAGGAGCAGCCGGGAATCCAGCTCGCCTCAGGAAACTGATCTATAAGGCCTACAAAACAAAGGTAAGCAGAACCTGTTAAATCAAAAATCTGCATATTGTATATTAGGAAAATCCAAATTAAAGATCAGAAGTACTGAGGTTGAGTATGGGTTACTGTTAAATTTATGATAAATGTCTATTGTAAATGTAAAAGTAAACATGTAAAGATATCTGAGATATAGAGAGTCACATAGTCGGGTAGAAGCCGTGAGACTCAGAGTCACATAGTCGGGTAGAAGCCGTGAGACTCTAAAGTAATTAAAAAGAGATTCACATAGTCGGGTAGAAGCCGTGAGAATCCAAATAACTTATAGAGAGTCACATAGTCGGGTAGAAGCCGTGAGACTCAGATTCACATAGTCGGGTAGAAGCCGTGAGAATCTAAGTAAATGTGTGTTGTAAAAAGATTCACATAGTCGGGTAGAAGCCGTGAGAATCCAAGTAATTGTGTTATAATTGTAACTGACTTGATAAAAAGATTCAGATAGTCGGGTTGAGTGAGAATTCCGTGAGAATCCAAGTCTAGAAAAGGTTCCCCAGACTTAACAACATTTGATTGGTTAAAACACTTGGAAGTTACCTAGGGGGAATCAACAAAATAAAAATACAAGTTCAGATAGCGGGCAATGGTTGACTTGGCACTTAACTAGATGCACTGTGAAGAACTTAACCTGCGATCAATGTATTAATGTTGTTATGTAATAAAATACAAATGTGGAAATGTTAATTTGAATGTTGTGTAAGATTGGCCTTTTCACGAGACTCACTAGTTGATAACTTTTGGGAGGACAGCTGAGTCTTCTTTTGGCCCGTGGTACAGCCGCCGAGCTGAAAACTGACTTGTATTTTTCCTCTATTGTGATGTTGGTATTTCCATAATTCCTAAAATTGAATTGATAATTATTTTAGAAGCGCTTGAGTTTGTTAATATATTGTTCCAGAAGGGCGATTCTGATACCTTCTGGGAAAATATATAACAACTCGAAAAACTGAAAAACGATAATAACTTTTGCAAAATAATTCCTAAAATTAAATTGATAATTATTTTAGAAGCGCTTGAGTTTGTTGATATATTGTTCCAGAAGGGCGATTCTGATACCTTCTGGGAAAATATATAACAACTCGAAAAACTGAAAAACGATAATAACTATTGCAAAATAATTCCTAAAATTGAATTGATAATTATTTTAGAAGCACTTGAGTTTGTTGATATATTGTTCCAGAAGGGCGATTCTGATACCTTCTGGGAAAATATATAACAACTCGAAAAACTGAAAAACGATAATAACTTTTGCAAAATAATTCCTAAAATTGAATTGATAATTATTTTGGGAGCGCTTGAGTTTGTTGATATATTGTTCCAGAAGGGCGATTCTGATACCTTCTGGGAAAATATATAACAACTCGAAAAACTGAAAAACGATAATAACTATTGCAAAATAATTCCTAAAATTGAATTGATAATTATTTTAGGAGCGCTTGAGTTTGTTAATATATTGTTCCAGAAGGGCGATTCTGATACCTTTTGGGCAGATATATAATAACTCGAAAAACTGATTAACAGTAATAACTGCTGTAAATAATTCTTTGTGTACGAGTGTGGGGCACCAGAGATAAGTCGGTGTCAGCGCCGAGAATACATTGCTGGCCTCGGCCAGTGACGGGCTAAGTGCACTAAGATAGTCAAACCTGATCCTGAAATTTACCATGGCTGCCGCTAATGCCCCAAAACTAAAGTTCAATGAATACCTAGACCAAAAAATACAAGACAGGGCAGGGGGTAAAGAACAGTATAAAACAATAAAGAAGGTGTGGGAGGGAGTCAAGCTGAAATGGACACAGGCAGGTTACCTTAGTGGAGGTGCCCCGTCAAAAGGGCAACTCACCACTATGGAGAAAGAGCTAGAGGAGGCAGTAAAGGAAGGAATAGAAAGTGAGGTGGAAAAGAATAAGTCTCACTTATTTAAGAAGGAAGGAACTAAACACAGAGAGAGAGCAGAGGCTGAGCTAAAGATAGGAATGTGGGCAATTGAGGAAACACGACGAGCACACCCATATAAAAAACCAGACATGATGTAGAACTATAAACCATAGATACCCGACATTGAATAACACAATGACTACATCCACTGTGCCCAAGCTTAAGTGTAATGAATTTTTAGACAAAAAATCATGGGTTGAGGCAGTACCAACGGCAGGGGAAGATGCTAAGTCGGTCATTAAGTGGCTACAAACAGAACTCATACCTAGGTATGGTGTCCCACGACAAATCCGATCTCAAGGTCTCGTGTAACGCGCCAATCAAACTTTGAAGGCTAAGATAGCCAAGGTATGTGCAGGTTCGAAGTTGACATGGGTTGAAGCCCTGCCTCTGGCGTTGATGGCCATGAGAGCCTCTCCAGGGGCAGGCACCCATCTCTCTCCTCATGAGATAATGACTGGAAGAGTCATACCTGGTCCACCAAGAGAGGGAGGTCATATGCCCGCTCTTGATGTAAATATGTGAAAAAACTGACGGAACTTTCTGCAGCTCTCTCCAAACAGATTCACAAGGTCCGAGAGGGGGAGCTGACGGGAGATCCGGCACCGCTGAATGTAAAATGGTGACTGGGTGAGGGTTAAAGTCCACAAGAGAAAGTGGCTGGAACCCAGGTGGACTGAACTGTACGAAGTGAAGGAGGTTACTTCACACTCAGTTCAGGTCAAAGGTAAATCAGGCGCACCTTGGCACCACCTCACACATTGCACTCCAGCTCCAATTCCTTCCAGAACACTGACAGAAGTCAGAGCTGATTTGAGCGGCCTAAATTCGATTCCAAATGAAGATACTCCTGACTCAGGTGATGCGGCATCAAACTCCGCCTCCCCTGAAAAAGGAACCTCGCCCAGTTAGAGGGACATTTCTCCCTCCCTGGGCAAGGCTAGGGATATCTGGCCCCTTATTTGTGATATTCCTCCACACACTCATAACTCTTAGAATAGTCTGGGGGTGGAGAGCTATACAGAGAATGGACAGAAGATGGCAGTATTGCAGCACTCAACGGTCTCCCAGCAAACGGGGAGCCTGTTTGAATGCTGGTGACAGAGAAAAAACTTAAAACCAATTCGGAGTAGAGAGAATACATTTAATAACTTATTTAGGTTAAATTTACAGATTAATGATATTATTGTTATGGATTGGCTGACATGCGACATACATTTAGCGAAGTATATGGTAAGTTTACACTTTGGAATGGAGAAAGTTGAGAAGTTGATTTTACTTATACGATAGTTTTGCTGCTAAACTCAGTTGGAGTAACTAGATGTTTTGCCTAGAGGCATGAATAAGACAGTCATTTTTGGTATTATATTGGCTAGTTGCTGCGTTCTGAACACAGGTTGAGCGCTAGTAAATGCATATCTGTATTTGAACTATACTAATCTATTTGATAAAAGTACTAAACCTGTATATTTAACATTTGATAATGATTGGCAAATCCATATATTTAACCACAACTTTGAATTTAGCATTGGGTATTATAGGAGGAACGGGATACAATTTGTACTTTCCCCACCGGGTGTGGCCGTATTAAATTATGCTAGAGAAAATTGGTTGTGACATATAGAGGGAAAATGTGTACATTATAGCTTTGAGATACTTTTCAAAAGTTGCTGAAAGTTATTGGTTTTTGTTTAGGTAACACCAGAGAATTCGAACAATAAGTAAACGTATTCTAAACGTGATCTGTTTTCATTATGGGGAACAATGAACGACTCGCAACCTGGTATGGCTGGCAGGGAGTTTTTAAAGGGACAGTACACGTTTATCACAGTTGTGTTACATGAAACATCGGGGAAATTTAAAACGAATGATTTAAGGGTATTATCATAATTATTAGGTTTTGTTTTTGTGGTAAACGTTTGGGTTAAGGGGTTTTCCGTGTTCCCAGAGACAAGATATCTTAAAAGAATACACTCATATTGGAATAGGAGTTTTACTTTCTGAGTTTTATTTAGGCAAGGGACTTTGTTAAGATAAAGGGTTCTTTTGGTATGTCTAGATATGGTATGGAACACGAATGTAGGTGTAACCTTTTGACCTATTTTCATTGCATTTTCCTGTGACTTGATCACTCACGGGGGGATGTAGTGAGAATAATGAATTTGTGTCATTTGGGATGCTAGTTTTGAGGTAAATTGATTATAATAGAGTTTATGACTCTTGACCATAAGGTTAGCATTTGTTTTGGCCATTAGAAGATAGAGATAGGTTTATTAAGGTTATGTAAGGACTTTAGAGATTGACACTATAAGACATGTTGTTATTTTTAAATCCATGATTTCAGATAAAGTCAAAACAGTGAGACACTTAGTTAATATTGCAAAGGAACACATAGTTGTTATTGACTATTATTAGAAAAAGGCAGACAGATGGGTCTACCCCGCACTATTGAGACCTTGAAGGTTTGAGAGTAGAGTGGGGAGGGTGGACCAGGAAATGAGCAAGGTAGGCTGTGAAATAAGATAGGAGAGAAAGGGTTTAACATATATAAGCAGCACAGATACATTTTAAAGTAGATAAGTTACTTGACAGAGAATTGGAAAAGAATAGATATGAATGTACGCCCAAGGGAGAATTGGATATGCGGCGAATGAAAGGGACGTTCCTATATTATAATGTACTAAGTCATTATTTAGAGTAGGTAAGGTTGATACCTGGCCAGGGCCAGGTATCAAACGGGGGAGGGGTATATTGTGGTCTAGGATAGGATGGGGCCTATTGAATAATAAACTAATTTAAAATTAAAAAATTCTAGCTAAAAAAATAGGCATAGAAGTTAAATATATAATCAGATAGAACAAATGAGAAACTGTTTGTTAACCAAACCTGTATGTCCAAGATTTTATGCATTACAGGTGAATTAAAGGAGAAGGTGATTCACCCGACCTGGGGGCATATCGCACTTGGAGGGTGAGACACACTGACACTGCCGAATGATCACAGAGTTAAGGAGAAGAACCGTTACTAATAGAGTTCGGGGGTCAACTCCTTAATGAAAATTCCCTGCCCCCGACCTTTCCTCACTGTGTACGTTCATAGAAGTGAAAGTGTTGCTTGATCTCTGGCTGATGATGTGCTCTCTGGGAGAGGGTGGGGCTTTACAGGACTGCTTGTAGTCCTGAGCTGTCTGTTTGGGATACGATGGAGATGTTACCATCACAGTACTGCCAGAACCACCACCAGTTCCAACGGACCAGGGTTCAGCCGGCCTCCTCCACCACTTCAAGACCAAGTCCCACGCCATCACCTAAGCTCTACAATCTGGTATAGGTAATAAATGTAAAAGACATCTCAGATAGTGACCAATTGGGGACTGAAGATGGTTATGAGGGAAGGGAGAATATGTGGTTGGCCTACAAAACACTTAATAGAAAGGACTGTGTCGTATGTGGACATGCCAGACCTATTCTGGCTGCTCACCCATTTGCCCTAAGCAGTGGGAAGGTTGGATGTGCATATTGGAAAGTTTAAGCCAAATTCAACCCTGTGTAAAACTCTGAGTCTTGTGTTCCCAGAAGTCCCTCCCCAGAAGACACCATGGGGGGGTTAAGGCATATGGGGGATATTACAGCTGTAACACTGGTATAGGTAGAGGTATAGACTATGGGAGGTTCCCTACTGCTGCCTGCATCACTAATGTCACTATTAAATAGAGGTGTTGCTGATGTATGGTGGATGTGTGGACCTGCCAGGCGGTTGACCCCATTTTGAAAGGAGATTGTCAGGGCACATGTACTTTGGCCAGTCTGATAAACACCATTGCTTATTATTGAGGTTACAGCTAACCAACTTCTGGGAGCTGCACATGACACAGAGGTTCGGGACCAACCCAGGAGGCGGCAGAAACGTGACGCTCCTTGGTCCGAGGGTACAGATAACATTCACACCAACCTGTTGGGGGTCCCAATAGGGGTCCCCCACGAATTCCAGACATTAAACAGGAAAGATGGCCTGTGGCATCTGATGCCCATCATTGGCCCAGCTATTGTTGATGCTAAAACAAAATGTCTGGATCAATTATATCTACTATAATTAATAATGATTTGTTAAATACACCCACACAGCACTTACGGGAATGGCTGAACAATTGGATGCTACCTCTCAAACCAGTAGACAAAATAGACTAGCACTGGACATGATTCTGGCCATCCAGGGAGGCGTATGTAAAATGTTTGGAGAACAGTGTTGCACGTTTGTCCCTAACAATACTAGTTCGGATGGGAGCATTTCAAAATCTCTGAGTGGGTTGGCAAGGTTATCAGTGGAGATGAAGGGTCTTGCAGGTGTGGAGGAGAGTGGACTGGTCCCTTGGCTGGGTGGTTGGTTTGGTAAGTACACTGCAATGATGATTACTGGATTTCTGACACTAGTTGTTGTTTTTCATTTCTGTGCTGCCTGTATCATACCTTGTTTGAAGAAGTCTGTTACAGATGTGGCAAGGGCCTCTGGTATGATGCCGCTGCTTGATGCTCCAGTAGGAGAGGCTGATACGGAATCAAGCTTTCGCAGGAGAGTGTGCCTGACAGAGGAGGACCCTTGGTTTGCTGTAGTTGATGTTGTCGAATGAATAAAAAGTTATGTTTGTCCTCCCTGTTGTGAAGGTTTGAAGTTCCCGGGTGGAGACGAGCCCACCTGGTACAGGTTGTATAGAGGGATGGACCTGAGGGTTTAACATGTTCTCGCTTTTTTGGTTACTAATGTGTGATTGGCCACTCCAGGTGTAGCACTTGGAGTGGTCTCCTTTTTGTCCTTACTCATTTACCCATACTTGAGGGGGCTTATTGTTTTCATTATATCCTTATTTTTTCTTTGCTTGCGGCAGACGAACCAGATCTTGCTCTACTATTGTCACGTCTCTGGTGAGACGTGAAGAGGGGGAATTAAAACTTTATCTTCTGATAAAGTTTACCCTATTCTGCCATTTATAGCTTTTGTCACGTCTCTTGTGAGACGTGAAGAGGGGGGAATCAAAACTTTATCTTCTGATAAAGTTTACTCTATTTTTGCCATTTATAGCTTTTGTCCTAGCTTTTGTCACGTCTCTTATGAGACGTGAAGAGGGGGATTTGTAATAAATACCATTTAAAATAACACAAGCATATTGGTATTACGTTGTTATAACTAACTTCTTTCAAAACAGGGTTTCTCACAAACTCATAAGCAGATACTGAGACCCACACACACCCAAGGACAGAGGGCTGGCACAGACCTTTCATAAAAACTGATAAGGCAGGAAAGGCCTTGATCAAAAGGGTGCTTGGGTCTGCATTTCACGAGATACTGAGACACACACACACCCAAGGACAGAGGGCTGACGTAAACCTTTCATAAACACTGATTAAGACAGGAACATCTACGCACACACAAAATCTCCTGTTTTAGCTGAACATTTCACAGAGACACACAGATATGTCAAAATAGGAACATCTACGCACACACCTAATCTCCTGTTTTAGCTGAACATTTCTGAAGACAAAGAACTCTACTTAGAGCCAATGGGACAGTGATACTAGCCTGAAGTGGACCTCGCCCAACTCATCAGGACCAACCAGAAGACCAGATCTACCAGACTCAACCTACTTTATTACCTGTATAAAATACATTTGCACTATGTTTCGGGGCTCTGTCTGCAGGTTCCTTACGAGCTGAATGAACGAGTCCGTGCACGCTATTTCAGATATCTTTACCTCTGAATAAACTGCTTTTTATTATACGAATATCCACCCTGTCCAGAGTCTCTACTTCGTCTCAGTTCTCCAGTAAACTTGTGATATCAACACCTATAGATGTGATTAAGACTAAAGAGGTCAATGGAACGCAGACAGTCGGGATAGAAGAATGATGGCGGTTTGGCGGCGCACTTTCAACAAACAAAGTGGAGATTCGTCAAATCATGATCGATGTATTGTAACAGGCCCACACTTTGGTTACCAATGTTCGATTTTGGATATATTTGGCTGTTTTCGATGCATAACATTTAGAAATCGTCCCTTTTCAGGTTTGGAAGAAGTGACCGCAAAATGCTAACTCCATTTGTATAAACTGGTAGCATAGCTAGGATAGAGAAATCTGGGTTTGGAGGCGTGTCGTTTTTAAAGGTGCACATGTAGAAATCTGGGTTTGGAGGCGTGTCGTTTTTAAAGGTGCACATGTAGAAATCTGTGTTTGGAGGCGTGTCGTTTTTAAAGGTGCACGTGCAGAAATCACTTCGCTATTTTCTGGTTGCAAAACTTCTAATAGTTCGCCTACTGTCAGTTTTATTTGACTACAAGTATGGAACGATGATATTCTACACTATTTAAACAATTTGGAAATATATTTTCCATTACCACATATAGTAATATCAGCTGCTTGAAGCTTGTGTACAAAACACCAAGTAAAAAGATGCATAGAAATGTCGCACAGAACAGATCTACTGCTTCTTAGACTTGCTTTCAATGAGAGTGACAGATGTTGGGTTGCTCAAAAAGTGATGTTTTGCAGCTTTAACTGTAATGCAGTTGATTGGTGATGACGACATAAATATATTAGGGTTGACATCCATACAAGCATTTTATTCAGATTTTTACCTCTGAAATAAATAAAAATTCCCTGGGGGGCAATGAGTAGGTTTTGGGAGGTTGAATGAAATAGTTAAATTCCCATGTGCCAAAATAAAAAAACAAGTTCAATGGGTTTCCATCGCATTTTCAACTACTGATAGTTTTGTAAGAAATGTTTTGCTATATAGCGAATCTCTGGTTTTGGCAACAGCTCATAGATACGGTGTGGGTAGGCGCTGCCTACATGATGAGAGCAAGTTTGTTTATATGTACGAAGGAAGCCAAGATAAAAACGAATTTGCCTACATGGTGAGATTATTATGGACAAAAGAGCGAAATGTTTATTTGTCAAACGGCAGCCAAGCATTGATGATCATTTCACCAGAATAAACCTTCGTTATATATTGGAACGAGGCATCAAATTCATCACCTTGCACTTTCATAATTGATTGAATCGCTAGCCTAATAAACTGTATGCTTTCCCAACGAGTAGTAGTGAACGGACCAAACGACATGGCATTGCTTGATTCCAAATTTACTTTGATGATGGTGGTTATTATATCAATATTTGCGCATAAAAGCATTTCCAACGACATTTCTCGCATAATTAATTTTACAGACAAAAAGATCACACCTTGTCTAGCGTGTTTTGTCGACATTTAGAAAGTTTACCAACTAATGTTCTGTGTTCATCAGGCCTGTCGTTATGTTGTTTTAATATGTACTTTACTCGCATAGAAAGGTTGAATGGAAACCTGGTTTGTGATGCTAACATGTTTTTTAATTTCCGGGTTGTTTGTGTGTTGGTATTCCAGACAGGCCCTCTCCAGCCTGGATCCTACCCAGCAGCAGCAGCTCTTGGTGGCCGGGTCTGCGGTGGCCGTGGGCGGGCTGCTGACCTGTTATTACTGGGTGTATCAAGGGATGAAGGCCAAGCGCATTCCAATAGGGGGTGGGTGGTGGGGGGCAGGAGAGAAGCCTCAGTCAGAGGATGAGAAGGTTTTCCCCTTTCAGGTCCAAACTTCTGATGAAGAGATACAGGTAGGATAATAAGGGGGTGAAACTTAATACTTTATATGAAGTTCATAATTGCTGCAGGTCTAACTGTCAGTTTCCACTGGGCACAAACTGGTTCAGTCCACTTTGTTTTAACTTAATTTTCCAACATATTGTGACATGGAATCTTCATGTAAAATACATTTAGATTTGAAAGAAGTAAACTGTTTGTTGTTTTGAGGGTGAAATTTCAACCACAGGATTATGTCATCATGGTAACCAAATTTCAACGGGCAATTGTATAACATGTGTTTAATTAATTTGTATATTTAAAACAATGTCAGATCATCAACATTTCTATCCACTGTCGGGGACAAAAACTGTTGTCCGGGTTTGGCTGGGGAAGGCCGTCCATTGTAAATAAGAATGTGTTCTTAACTGACTTAATTAAAAAAAATAAGACAGCCGGCCCCAATTCTCTCTCTAGTCCTTCCCCTTGGAACTCAAACCCTTTTGATATTTGTTGATCTGTTAGTGGGAACAATATGGTGGAAGTGCCAACATTACACTGATTATACCTATCCAGACCCTTCAGATACACAGCTCCACCACAATACTGATTATACCTATCCAGACCCTTCAGATACACAGCTCCACCACTACACTGATTATACCTATCCAGACCCTTCAGATACACAGCTCCACCATTACACTGATTATACCTATCCAGACCCTTCAGATACACAGCTCCACCATTACACTGATTATACCTATCCAGACCCTTCAGATACACAGCTCCACCACAATACTGATTATACCTATCCAGACCCTTAAGATACACAGCTCCACCATTACACTGATTATACCTATCCAGACCCTTCAGATACACAGCTCCACCATTACACTGATTATACCTATCCAGACCCTTCAGATACACAGCTCCACCACAATACTGATTATACCTGTCCAGACCCTTCAGATACACAGCTCCACCATTACACTGATTATACCTATTCAGATACACAGCTCCACCATTACACTGATTATACCTATCCAGACCCTTCAGATACACAGCTCCACCATTACACTGATTATACCTATTCAGATACACAGCTCCACCATTACACTGATTATACCTATCCAGACCCTTCAGATACACAGCTCCACCATTACACTGATTATACCTATCCAGACCCTTCAGATACACAGCTCCACCACTACACTGATTATACCTATCCAGACCCTTCAGATACACAGCTCCATCACTACACTGATTATACCTATCCAGACCCTTCAGATACACAGCTCCACCATTACACTGATTATACCTATCCAGACCCTTCAGATACACAGCTCCACCACTACACTGATTATACCTATCCAGACCCTTCAGATACACAGCTCCACCATTACACTGATTATACCTATCCAGACCCTTCAGATACACAGCACCACCACTACACTGATTATACCTATCCAGACCCTTCAGATACACAGCTCCACCACTATACTGATTATACCTGTCCAGAACCTTCATATCTGCAAATATCGAAGGGTTACAGTGGCCTTTCCCAATCTCGCTCCTGGGGACTCCAAGGTGTACACATTTGGGTGTTTACTGTACAGCAATACACAGCTGATTTAACTCATCAAGTTTTAGTATTTTAATTAAGAGCAAATTGTGCCCATTGTGGTCCCCAGGACTGAGTTTGGGAAACGCTAGGTCACGGGGACATTTAGTGTACACAGAAGAAAATGTCTTCAGAACATCAACACTGTAACCATCAAGCAGAAAGATTTCTCTGTTGGATGACCACACTCTTTATCTTCTCTTCCTGTGCTACTGTGTAGGTGTGTGAAGGGTCTCCACCTCAACATGTTAACTAGCAAACTGAGGGGGTTCGGTGTCCTGTTTTCCATCCTGATTGGCCGCTACGTGCCCTGGCTGGTTGGGTTCACCAGGGAAGATGTCAGAAGGTTGTTTGGTTCAGTAGGTTTCATGGAAAGGAACATCTATGAGATCATCAGAGAGACTGGCTACCTGCACATCCAGGGCACCAAGCCAGACTCCGCTGGTGAGAATGTCACAGCTTTATTTTACCTGATATTTCACCTGGCGTTTTGATGACCCACAACTCCCAGGCTTGTTGTTTGAGCATGAATGGACTGCTTTGTTGGTCAGTTTTTACCATCCGTCTGTAGTACTCCTAACACCACCACCACACACCTGGTGATATGCTTGATCCAGATTTGCTGCAGCTCTCTGTCCCCCTGATGGCTGAATCTTTAACCTGACGATTTATATCTGGTACTGGCACCAAGGTTTGGAAGACGGCCCATGTACTCCAACCTTCAAAGGTGGTGACCATTGTGCCCTAAATCATTATTGGCCTATTTCTAAACTTTCTTGCCTAGCTAAAGTATTAGAATCCTTGAATAAATCTCAGCTAAGATCTTTTGTGTCTTTGAAATGTATTTTAAAATTAAATAAGTCTGTTTAGACCAGGTCATAGCACTAACTCTTCTGCATCCCTAGTTATAAATGATGTGGTTAACTGTCTGGATGAAAGGCAACATTGTGCTGCCCTCTTCAATGACATGTCAAAGGCTTTTGATACTGTTGATCACTCGCTGCTAATTCAGAGGCTTTCCTCAATTGTCCTAGACCAGGCTGCATGTAACGGGTTAAAACATTACAGATGTGAGTGCTATGGGTCGGTAGTCATTTGGCAGGTTACCTTGGCTGTTCTTGGGCACAGGGACTTTGGCGGTCTGCTTGAAACGTGTAGGTATTAGACTCGGTCAGGGAGCGGTTGAAAATATCAGTGAAGACACTTGCCGGTTGGTCAGCGCATGCTCTGAGTACACGTCCTGGTAGTCCGTCTGGCCCTGCGGCCTTGTGAATGTTGACCTGTTTTTAAAGGTCTTACTCACATCGGCAACTGAGAGCATGATCACACAGTCGTCTGGAACACAGTCGCAAAGAATGTGTAAAGTTAGGTTAAATATAAAACTGGAATTTTTCCAATACGCCTACTGTTCTAAACCCCACATCAATGTTATAGAAAACAAATTGAAAATATAGATGTGACAAAACATACCGTAGCTGGTCCTCTGGAACAGCTGGTGCTCTCATGCAGATTTTTGTTCCACAAATAATGTCTAAGAACTATCTTCAAAATGTTTTTCCATTTTATGTTTTGGTGCCTCTAGGGCAATTCAGAAAGCTGAGTGATGACCTTATTACCAATGAATGTGTTTTTTATGATCTTGTTTTTCTTTCTTTATTTATATTTTGTGTGTATTGTATGTATTTCAGGGCTGTAAAAGAGACCATGGTTTCAGTATGACTCCCTGGTAAAATAAATAAATGCACGGACACACAGACCTCTGATAGTTTAGCTGTAGTAGTCGTTCTAATCATATTGTGAAATGTCTCCCCCTGCAGGTTGTGGACTGAATGACTCTCCAGTTGGCCTGGCTGCTTACATACTGGATAAGTTTTCCACTTGGACTGACTTCAACAACAGGGACTTGGAAGATGGGGGGCTGGAGAGGTACAAGCTACAGTTCAGCTTGTTTACTTTGGGTTGTGAGTGGAGAAATATATACTTTTTAGGGGGTAAATATATTGCTGTCCCATCAATTACTCTTAACCAAATGATGGTCAGATCTGCCAAAACTGTAGGGGAAACATTCAATACAACTTTATTTGTCCCAGCAAAACAATGATCCTAATCTATTTGCATGAACATGTTGCCTTGGTAGCACCCATTCACAGTCCTATTCACTTGACACCAAATGGGAAAATCACAAACTGAAAGAGGGACTACCTTTGTTGTATTCATCAGTGCACATTTACAACTGAAAAAGTGTTTTTATTGGAGAATGAATAAAACCCAGGGCTGTTGATTGGTTCATTGAGAGCCTGGTTCCTGTCTTTTAGGAAGTTCACCCTGGACGACCTGCTGACCAACATCATGATCTACTGGACCACCGGCTCCATCGTGTCCTCCATGAGGTTCTACAAGGAGAACTTAAAGACCAACATTGAGAACAGACTGGATAACAAGTGAGTTTGTATGTGTTGTGTCATATGGTCCAGTATGACACGGGCGGTTCCTACAGGGCCTGTCCATTTAATATGACACCGGCTGTTCCTACAGGGCCTGTCCAGTTTAATATGACACCGGCTGTTCCTACAGGGCCTGTCCATTTTTAATATGACACGGGCTGTTCCTACAGGGCCTGTCCAGTTTAATATGACACGGGCTGTTCCTACAGGGTCTGTCCAGTTTAATATGACACGGGCTGTTCCTACAGGGTCTGTCCAGTTTAATATGACACGGGCTGTTCCTATAGGGCCTGTCCATTTAATGACACCGGCTGTTCCTACAGGGCCTGTCCAGTTTAATATGACACCGGCTGTTCCTACAGGGCCTGTCCATTTTTAATATGACACGGGCTGTTCCTATAGGGCCTGTCCATTTAATGACACCGGCTGTTCCTACAGGGCCTGTCCAGTTTAATATGACACCGGCTGTTCCTACAGGGTCTGTCCAGTTTAATATGACACGGGCTGTTCCTACAGGGCCTGTCCAGTTTAATATGACACGGGCTGTTCCTACAGGGCCTGTCCAGTTTAATATGACACGGGCTGTTCCTACAGGGCCTGTCCAGTTTAATATGACACGGGCTGTTCCTACAGGGCCTGTCCAGTTTAATATGACACGGGCTGTTCCTACAGGGCCTGTCCAGTTTAATATGACACGGGCTGTTCCTACAGGGTCTGTCCAGTTTAATATGACACGGGCTGTTCCTACAGGGTCTGTCCAGTTTAATATGACACGGGCTGTTCCTAAAAACCAATAATAGACACTATTTAATAATACATGCCAAGGGACGTATACTACATTTTGTAGTTTTATGTGATCCTTGTGGGTCTTGAACCCATGATCATGCTTGCTTTGTGTTATGATAACAGGCTCCCAATAATGAGATGTTCCAGGTGGTTGTTTTCTCCCTACTTTAGTTGAATGCACTGATTGGCAGACACTCTGCTAAAATGAGTGTCTGCTCTGACTAAAAATGTAAATGTGTGGCTGTGTTTGTTAACCTGTCTCTCCTGTCCTCAGTACGCCGCGTTTCCCAACGAGCTAATGCACGTGCCCCAGTCGTGGGCCAGAGACAGGTTCAGGAACATCTACTCCTACTCTTACATGCCCCGAGGAGGCCACTTCGCTGCCTTCGAGGAGCCACAGCTCCTGGCTGACGACCTGCTGCAGTTTGTGAAGAAGGTGGAGAAGTTGTAGAGTTGATGGATACAAGAGGTCGACTCTCCACTCCTGCCAAGTGCCTGGAAGAAAAACCAACATGACTGCAGAACTTGATAACACTACAGCTTGGAATTGTAGCTCTGTACTAAAAACATTTAAATGTTAATCTATGATAAAAAGTCAGAAGCACTGTCTGATTATCAGGTAAATACTTTGTCAATCAGTGATGTTAACACTGCATTATGATCATGCTCAGTGATTGTGTTGGTGTAATATTAAGCCTATACAGTCAACATAATGGACCAATACTGTAATAAAAAAATGAAATTATCAGCACTTAAATACAGATTACAAATGTCTTCCAGATTGCACAACAACTGTGTGAAAGCAGCCTCAATCACAGATGTCTGTTCTTCTCTTGTTGCAATAATGAAATACTGCTGTAATCATGTCTATTGTGACGACCCTGTAAGGCAGGGATGTCAAACTCATTCTACAGAGGGCAAAGTGTCTGTGGGTTTTCCTTTCAATTAAAACCTAGACAACCAGGTGAGAGGAGTTCCTTACTAAATATACTTCAATGTGTTCCATTGAGCATGTTTTTTAGTCTAGGTCTAGATTTAGCCTAATCTATGTCCAGGAAACCATGATGAATTTTCTGTGGACCCCAGGAAGACTAGCAGTCACTAAGGCATCAGCTTATGAGGATCCAAATAAAGAAATTAAACAAATTAACATCCAAGTCAATAACTCACAAGACTTTGACCTATGTATGCTGCAAAATCTGTATAATTCAAATGAACCTTATAATTTAGTGATCCAGTTTAGATTTACATACAGTACTGTATATTTCCAAAAGATTGTTTCAGAAAAACATTTTAAACAATAGAAAACCAAGACATTATACAGGTACAACCAGATGACAAGTAGGTATACAGTGCACAAAGTAACTTAGTAGGCTATATACAGTCACAGCACCAACACTGCTTTCAGTACAGCACATACCCAAGCTACACCAGACAACATATTCATTACAATCATTCTGTACAAGTGATGCCAGTCATTCATATGAACCTCTATAGAAACATAGTACCTGGACTGGGCTCAGGGTTACAGAGAGAGAGAGTCGTCCCTGGACTGGGCTCAGGGTTAGAGAGAGAGAGTCGTCCCTGGACTGGGCTCGGGGTTACAGAGAGAGAGTCGTCCCTGGACTGGGCTCAGGGTTAGAGAGAGAGAGTCGTCCCTGGACTGGGCTCGGGGTTACAGAGAGAGAGTCGTCCCTGGACTGGGCTCGGAGTTACAGAGAGAGAGTCGTCCCTGGACTGGGCTCGGGGTTACAGAGAGAGAGTCGTCCCTGGACTGGGCTCGGGGTTACAGAGAGAGAGTCGTCCCTGGACTGGGCTCGGGGTTACAGAGAGAGAGTCGTCCCTGGACTGGGCTCGGGGTTACAGAGAGAGAGTCGTCCCTGGACTGGGCTCAGGGTTACAGAGAGAGAATGTCCCTGGACTGGGCTCAGGGTTACAGAGAGAGAATGTCCCTGGACTGGGCTCGGGGTTACAGAGAGAGAGTCGTCCCTGGACTGGGCTCGGGGTTACAGAGAGAGAGTCGTCCCTGGACTGGGCTCGGGGTTACAGAGAGAGAGTCGTCCCTGGACTGGGCTCGGGGTTACAGAGAGAGAGTCGTCCCTGGACTGGGCTCAGGGTTACAGAGAGAGAGTCGTCCCTGGACTGGGCTCGGGGTTACAGAGAGAGAGTCGTCCCTGGACTGGGCTCGGGGTTACAGAGAGAGAGTCGTCCCTGGACTGGGCTCGGGGTTACAGAGAGAGAGTCGTCCCTGGACTGGGCTCGGGGTTACAGAGAGAGAGTCGTCCCTGGACTGGGCTCGGGGTTACAGAGAGAGAGTCGTCCCTGGACTGGGCTCAGGGTTACAGAGAGAGAGTCGTCCCTGACAGAGAGAGAGGGGTATGGTGTATACATGTCAATCCGCTCGGTCAACACCTCTGTCTGTAGTCACAAATCGTCAGTGCTGATCTAGGATCAGGTACCCTCTGTCCATATAATGTTAGTCTTTGTGACGTAAAAGGTCAAACTGACTTCAGATCAGCACTCCAGTTTGGCCTTTTAGATCAGCAGGTTTATATAGACAGGGGAACCTGATCCTAGATCAGCGCTGGGCCATATGGACAAAAATCCTGGATAAAAATGAATAATACATTGATAAGATGAATGTACACCACAGTTTAAAATGATCATTTTTAAACTACTAGTTTGATGGTTGTAGTCATTAACAAACCCCCATATTAGGAAACTGAATTCAAACTTCACATCTCTCTAGTATAGGCTACTTATCCTAATGAACGATAAGCAAAATGCCTCCGATAAGTGATTCAGACAACTTTAATGTCCTCAGAGGCAATTCATATGGCAGCAGTCATAAAACAGATCACATTTAAAAATAAATAGCAAAGGATATTTACAAGCAAATTGGCAGGATTTGATCAGTATGGTGGCTGTCAATGACTTTCAGTTCATCCTAGCTTTCTCCTAGATCAGCACTCCTACTCTGAGAAACGTTTTGTGATCATGGCCTCCTGTCATCTCATACTATGGCTGTGGTTGGGAATCCTTTCATTGTCACTTGCCTTTGATTGCCATGTGGGTCCTGAAACCAGACATAATCCTGCCAGTCAGTCTGCCCTCCTCCCAGAGAGGGCCCAGACCCAGAGACACAAGACAGAGCAGTAACTTGTCTCTTCACCCGCGTGGGGACCTTAACATCCAGTTTGGGCTGGAACCACCCAACGCCACAGTCCCTATGGGCCAGAACCATGGCCCTGTGCCGGACAGGTTTAGCGTCAGACAACAGGCTGGCCATGAAGAGCGTGCGGAAGAGCTACATAAGGCAGGAGGAGATGGAGGCTCTGGTCACCGTCGGCTAGTATCACCTTCTCCATGTTGACCTCGTACAGCTCCTTGGGGAGGAAGGATTCACGGAGGAGGAGGAGCACGCAGGGACCCAGGGTGAAGAGCACCTCCAGTTGTTAGAGAACCTCCTCAAGGTCTTGGAAGGTACGCTGGCACCACCTCCAGTCCAGGCCTCCTGTGGCGGACTGACCGGGCCTCCAACCCATCACCTCCTCATTCTGGTGGGAGAGAATGAGAGAGAGGCCTGGGGTCAAACAGCAACTCATAGACAACACTGCTAAGAGTAGGACTATTATAGGGATGAAGTGCCCGGCCGGGCAGGACAGCACCAGCTGTTCCAGACAACTGTGATCATGATTTGACGAATATCTACTTTGTTTGTTGAACGTGCTCCGCCAAACCGCCGTCCTTCTTCTCTCCCGACTGTCTGCGTTCCATTGACCTCTTTAGTCTTAATCACATCTATAGGCGATGAATATACTCTTATGCAATGGTTTGATTAAATACGCCCTATTTATCCACATAAAGAACTACTCACTTCAGAACTTCAATAGTCTGCATGGTTACTCAAGAGTCTTGCAGTTCCAAAGTGCGCTCCTGTCTGTGCGTCAGTGATTGAAGTCTGGACGTTTGTCGCGTTCAAATCAACTGTGAACTCGTTAATCTCCGACTTCAGTGCTTTCAAGACAACTGGGAACTCGGGACAAACGAGTTCCGATTGGGAAAAATCTTTTTGAACGGCGATCCAACTCGGAATTCGAAGTCGGGACCTCACGCATCTTTCTAGAGCTCAGAAGTTCCGACTTGAAGATCACTGACATCATGTTTTGACTTCGTTTTGTTCCCGAGTTCTCAGTTGTATTGAAAGCACCATTTCACTAAACTATTGACATATGTCCGCAGTGATGATAAGAAAATACAATTATTCATTCTAATTTCATTTCTCAGGTTTGTGTCATCAATAACTTGAGGCCATTGACATATAACAAGCACAGAAGTCAAGTCACGAATATAGCCTAGCCCCATGTAACCACTGTCTAATGTCAAAGACACTGGTAACTTGTAACTGTGGTCTAACAGTGGGCTTAATGCTAGAATGTATAAATAACCAATCTTCCCTAAAGTCAATAATAGCCGATAAAGCCTAGTCCTATTTAGTTTAGCGTCACTTATATAAAAACAGAGAATTAGTTTTTTAAGAAATCCATTGCTGTGCAGGCTCTCATTTCGTAATATACTTCCATTATGAGTTATATAGCTGTAGCCTACAACCAAGCAAATAAAACGGGGTATGCCACTCTAAACTCGTTTGACAGAAATGGTAGCAGAAGGTGAATGGTTAACTTTTGTTGCACAGTAGACGATGCTACTTCCCATGTGGCGCAAATGCTCACTCTCGGTGTGATGGAGGCGTTAGGTTTTTAATTGAAGTGATTAGTGGAATCAGAATCAAGCCCCACCCCTCAACAATCAGAAGTGACCTCAACACGTTCATATAAAAGTCGTCGGAGGCGAGGATTTGTTGTGGTGTAACGTTACTAGATACGATCGGAGTTGCAATAAAGACCGATATCAGACGGGAAAATGCTCATGAATTGGAAGATCGTCGTTCCTTTGCTCGCGGTGGCATTCATCGTGACGAGCGCCGATGGGATACCGGGGGGCCTCGTGGACGCAGATATGAACGACCCCGCTACCAGAGACGCGCTGAAGTTCGCGGTGGCCGAATACAACAAGGGAACAAACGACCCGTATGTTTGGCAGGTGGCCAAGGTTGTCAAAGCTCAGAAACAGGTCAGTTCTTTTATAAATATTTTTATCAGTGTAAAGAAGACACAATGTTGGTCATTCATTGTGTAGCATAGTTTCCACGGTTGAAATATCTTAATATAGACCAGTGAATTAATTAACGCACTCCATCTACTCTGAATGCGGCAGAATGGTCAATGTTTTAGTTAATGTACGACACCTGTCGAATAGGACCGGTGTCGGTAAACGTCGCCCAAAACCCAGTTTGTTGGCAGCAACAGTCATCAACGCTCTAAACATGAGGACAGCTGACCAACTCTGCTAGGCAGTGGCGTAAACATGTTAAAATACTAAAGTCATTTTTTGGCTGTTTTTACTTTACTATTTGACTTTTACTCCATACAATTTCCCTGACACCCAAAAGTGCTCGTTACATTTCAAATGCTTAGCAGGACAGAAATGGTCAAGTTCCCTTATCAAGAGATCATCCCCACCTACTCTGCTCTGGCATACTCATTAAACACTAATGCCTTGTTCATTCATTGTTGGCGTGTGCCTCTGCATATCCATTAATGACAAATACAAGAGTTGTGATCAATGGTTTGCTTCATTTAAGGAACGTGAAATGATTTTATACTTTACCTCAAGTAGTATTTTTACTGGGTAACTAACGAGTCATTTTCTTCACTCTAGCTCAAGTGTGACAATTTGGGTACTTGTTCCACTGCTGCTAGGGCAGTAAAATGGTCAGTGAGGTGTACACTAATTTGTCTCTGGAAGTAGTTAGCAAGCTAACCAACTACAGTTCAATCGCACCGACAATTGTTTGAATGTTAAATGACGAGACCGAGGCATTGATGCGAGTAACCAGTCTTGTTCAGTACATTGCAATACCTCCGGGTATCTCAAGCACACCTGTAAAAACACTGGACTTGCAGTAATTAACATTTACCAACAGATGGCATCACTGTGCCATTATACACCCATAACAATCTAATTGCATTTTGGTGGTCATTTCCAATGGAACGCTGCATGTGTGGTGCATATTTGTATTTTATTGAACGTATGCGTTTATGGCTCTACAAATGGTAGAAAGTGAATGTAACTTGTTGCGCACATCTAGATGCTGTCGGTGTGGTCGAGATGTTAACCTGGGTGCTTGACTGCTATTGTAAGGTCTGAATACTTGGATCAACCCTGCTCACAGCAACACCCTCTGAATTACGTGGACAATCTGACGACACTGCATTTATGAACGCCCAGACGGCGCTCTGGACGTCGAGTTAATTTAGGAATACACCGTAACTACTTTATACAATGGCGTTGTTGAATAGGCCTTAGCTTGGCTTGAAGGGTATTTCTACCGCATGCATTAAGTGCTAATCCCTGGGAAGCCGGTGTTTGGAGGATATATTTGCACAGGGGTTCGTCGAGGGCCGGCAACCATGCCAATATATCCTCAACACTGGCTTCGAGGGCATTGTCACTTTTTATACGGGTTACCAACAGTCAATTATTGAATGACATTTTTTAATTAAACTTTATTTTGGTTAAAGTCAACACTATTTCGTACTTCCACGAGATGTATTAACGTCACAAACATAAGGTTGCTATCCAAGCCGGCTGGTCGTATCGGTTCGGTTGCAGGAGATGACTGTCATTGAGCTTTGTTCTTCTGTATTCATAAATTAATCACTAGAACAGGTTCCTCATTCAAGACGGGTGATTTCTATGTCTGAAGTGCTGACCATCCTCTGCTTACAGGTGGTAGCTGGGATGAAGTACATCTTCACAGTGCTGATGGCAAGGACCCTGTGCAGGAAGGAAGGTGTGAAGGACTGCGCTGTGCATCATGGCCCAGCTGAGGTAAGGACCACAAGGCTAGCCTGGTCCCAGATCTGTTTGTGTTAACACTGGCACTTCAGCTCAGTGCTTCCTACATGTACAGCTTAAGAATGGTCCATTTTTAGTTTATAACCTGTTACCAACAGTAAACACATTGGTAACTAATAAACTACTTATAAACCGTTAGTAAATCCTACTTTTAACGTGTTACCCATTTCACTATTGGCTCAGTATTGAGTTTGTTACAAATTGCTTCCTTTGCAAAGGGAAGTTTCAGGTGAGATTTCTATAGATGAATGTCTGTTGGCAGTGTTTGAGCATCAAAACCATGATTCATTGTGGGTACATTTTGCCTAACTACTCTACAAATAATAAATGTGTTTATGATGCAAGGTGATTTGTAGCTCAGGTAGTCAGATGCAATGTCCAATAAACCTTTTGTCAGGTGTTATGCTGCTGAAGGGGTGTGACCATACCAACTCGTGTTGCTTCCTGTTTCCTCAGACCTACCAGTGCATCTTTGAGGTGTGGAGCCGCCCCTGGCTGGGAGCGAGCCAGTTGATCAAGCAAGCCTGCGAGGAGTAAAGACTTCAATTGTCTAGTCTACCCAGTTAATATTTATTACCGGTGGTGTTAGTCTTACCTAAGCAGATCTACCTCATCTATGATGTATTCAGAGAATCCAACTCATTTTCCTACTTATTGCATTCCCACACCAATATAGCACTTAAAATAAGAACTGCTGTGTTGATGATGGTTTGTCAGCGCTATGCAACAGTGGAACTAAATAAAACCTGTTACATTTACATGTTTCATTTTGTTGCCAGATGAACAAATCTTAGACCCATGATTTTGTGAAAAAATAGTTAAATGTTGAGAAATATAACGTTCAGTCACCCGCCCAATGATTCACAGGACAGACCAATGTTAAAAAGGCTCATGCATTCAACATGGAGGTTGTCCATCACAACCTCTAAATAGGTCAGAGAAGGGACTACTGAAAAGGTGTTGGCTATTTATGCAGTATTATAAACTGGGTGGTTGGTGCCCTGAATGCTGATTGGCTGACAGCCATGGTGTATCAGGCTAACTTATTTTTACTGGTCTAATTACGTTGGTAGCTAGTTAATAGCAATAAGGCACCTCAGATTTGTGTTATGGCCAATATACCACAACCCCCTTGGGCATTACCACTTGGTATTACTCTTAGGAAGTGTTTGTATGCCAAAAACGGGTGTAAACCTTACAGTGAAATGCTTTCAAGCCTTTACAAGGGGGTACCATTTAGTGGAGGTAATTGGCTTGTGATAAATCCATCTACTGCAGTGCTGAGTAACTGCTTAACTGTCAGTGATGCCTAATGCTTGGCAAATAACTGAAATCAAGCTTAATTTTGTGATTATACAAAATGGTGTTAGTGTCTTGGCTTCATACAAGACTACAGACTCATATCATTCAAATTAGGCTATTTATGTTGCTGATAACATGGTGCACGGCCTGGCATTCAAGAAAAGTGGGACAGAACAAAACTTTAAATGTAAATAAGCTTCTGAAAGTTATAACCACTAGTGGGCCTACGGCTAATACCCCCACTAGTAGGCCTACAGCTAATACCCCCACTATTAGGCCTACAGCTAATACCCCCAACAGTGGGCCTACAGCTAATACCCCTACTAGGCCTTCAAATCAAATGTCACACACACATGGTTAGCAGATGTTAATATGAGTGTAGCGAAATGCTTGTGCTTCTGGTTCCGACAGTGCAGTAATATCTAACAATTCCCCAACAACTTAATACATACATCTAAAGGGGTGAATGAGAATAAGTACATTTAGATATATGGATGAGCGATGGCCGAGAGGCATAGGCAATGTGCAATAGACGGTACAAAAAACAGTATAAAAATTAATAATATAAGATATGCAAACATTAAAGTGACTAGTGGTCAATTTGTTAAAGTGGCCAGTGATTGTGTCTCCATGTAGGCAGCAGCCCCTCAGTGATGGCGGTCTGATGGCCTTGAGATGGAAGCTGTTCTTCAGTCTCTCGGTCCCAGCTGTACTGGATGCACCTGTACTGACCTCCCCTTCTGGATGGAAGCGGTGTGAACAGGCAGTGGCTCGGTTGGTTGTCTGTTTTATCTTCCTGTGACATATCGGGTGCTATAGGTGGCATGGAGGGCAGATAGTTTACCCCCAGTGATATGTTGTGCAGACCGCACCACCCTCAGCCTTGCGGTTGAAGGCGGTGCAGGTGCCGTACCAGGCGGTGATACAGCCCGACAGGATTCACTCGATTGTGGATATGTAAAAGTTAGTCCGGGTTTTGGGTGACAAGCTGAATTTCTTCAGCCTCCTGAGGTTGAAGAGGTGCTGTTGTGCCTTCTTCACCACACTGTCTGTGTGGGTGGACCATTTCAATTTGTCGTTGATGTGTACGCCGAGGAACTTAACTTTCCACTTTCTCCACTACTGTCCCTTGGATGTGGATAGGGGGTTGCTCCCTCTGCTGTTTCCTGAAGTCCACGATCAGCTCCTTTGTTTTGGTGACGTTGAGTGAGAGGTTGTTTTCCTGACACCACACTCCGAGTGCCCTCACCTCCTCCTTGTAGGCCGTCTCGTCGTTGTTGGTAATCAAGCCCACTACTGTTGTGTCGTCTGCAAACTTGATTGAATTGGAGGTGTGCATGGCCACGCAGTCGTGGGTGAACAGAGATTACAAGAGGGAGCTGAGCGCGCACCCTTGTGAGTCCCCAGTGTCATGACGTTGCCTGTTTGGGTACATCAAGCCCCATCCCCCTCTCCCTGCCACTCCCTGCCTCCCCCTTTCCTCCTTCAACCCATGCTGTGGTCAGAGAGACGTCGTAAATTCCTGAGAATCTCCTCATGGCCAAACAGTATTAGAGAGGGTAAACTTTCAGGACAAAGGGATTTCTTCCACCTCACAGAACCTGAGGTACGAACAGATTTCATGTTCCGGAAAAAGTATAAAAGATCGGTGAAGATTCCAGCTAATAACTGGTCCGTTTGTCACAACTTGGGAGACTGTGTGGCTACATTACCATACCGCTGTTTATATAATAGCCTCAGATATGAGCTTTACATCTAATTGTTGTATAAGATGAATGAGTGAGTATGATACTGTTTGTATAATTGTGTAATATGATTTCGGACTGTTTAATGAAGAAAAATACAATTCCCTTTTGATTTGAACTAAATCAAAGGACTGCCCCTGAGCCCAGTTAGGGTCAGACATCCTGGGACAGCCCCTTTCTGCAATCCTAATAAAAACCCAACTCTGAGAAATTATCACTAGACCATGTTTTTCTCCATTAGGAGGAGAACAAAGGTTGTGTACCATTGCTGAATCTTTTAACCATACCACGTGGTTAAACTCTTAGACGAATAAGAACAAGTCTCTGATATTTACTACTAGTCTGCAGCTAGGAATTCGGTATCATTGAACGCGAAGAACGACAACCGCCGAAACATCCATTCTATAACGAGGGTCACTCTGAACTACCCACATTAACCAAGACAGAGAAAGACAGACGAAACTCTCCAACAGAAACTAACTTTTCACCAACGATCAACACGACACACTGAGCGTAAATATATATATATATAGATTGCAATTGTTCCCGAATGAGTGAGAGTTCATGTGTAAAGGATTAGCATGTCAATTGTTATAATTATGAACTCTGTAGTGACTTCTTAGTCGACCCCCAATTTTCCCTTTGTCTAACAAGCCGCCATGCCGGTTCAGCCCACTAGGGCATATTTCTCCTATCATTTCATATCACCATTTTAAGTTTGTTTGTTTATGCATTTCTGTGAATTACTTAGTAATAAATAAATGATTTAAGACAATTGATGTATGGATGACTCATAGTGAAGACTGGGTTCGTGCAGATAACCAACAATTTACGACGTTTGGAATGAGACTAACGTGAGGTAAAATAAATAAATCATTAATCAGCAGACTATTGATCAGATATGAAAATATCTGAAAGGTTATATTGGGAAATTATAACTTTGTAATCTGAATACCTTCCCTGGTGCCCCAAATTCATAGTTAATTAGTTACGTTATTAATCAGTTGATCGCGTAATCCCTAATTACAGGAATCTTTGATATAAACTATAAGTCTTCAATTTAATGACCGTAAAGACACGACACCATTTTTGAGGGTCAGCGTGGTGGAGATAATTACCCCCCTACCTTCACCACCTAGGGCGGCCCGTTAAGTCCAGGACACAATTGCAAACGGCGGGGTCCAGGCCCAGGGCCTCCAGCTTGATGAGTTTGGAGTGTACTATGGTGTTGAATGTTGAGCTGTAGTCAATGAACAGCATTCTTACATAAGTATTCCTCTTGTCCAGATGGGATAGGGCAGTGTGATGGCAATTGCATCATCTGTGGACCTGTTAGGGTGGTATGTAAACTGGAGTGGGTGGCCGGTAAGGTGGAGGTGATATGATCCTTGACTAGTCTCTCAAAGCACTTCATGATGACAGTGAGTGCTACGGGGCGGTAGTCATTTAATTTATCTTTGCCTTCTTAGGTACAAGATCAATGGTGGCCACCTTGAAGCATGTGGGGACAGCAGACTGGGATAGGGAGCGATTGAATATGTCTGTAAACACACCAGCCAGCTGGTCTGCGCATGCTCTGAGGACGCGCTTGGGATGCCATCTGGGCCAGCAGCCTTGCGAGGGTTAACATGTTTAAATATTTTATTCACATCAGCCATAGAGAAGGAGGGGGCGCGCAGTTCTTGTTAGTGGGCCGTGACGGTGGCACTGTATTATCCTCAAAGCGGGCAAAGAAGGTGTTTAGTTTGTCTGGAAGCGTGACGTCGTTGACCGTGACGTGGCTGGTTTTCTTTTTGTAGTTTGATTTCCTGTAGACCCTGCTACATACGTCTCGTGTCTGAGCCGTTGAATTGCGACTGCACTTTGTCCCTATACTGGCATGTCGCTTGTTTGATTGCCTTGCAGAGGGAATAACTACACGTTTTATATTCAGCCATATTCCCAGACTTCTTTCCATGGTTAAATGAGGTGGTTCGCGCTTTCAGTTTTGCGCGAATGCCGCCATTCATCCACAGTTACGCCGTTGTCTTGGGTCGGCTTCTGAGATTAGATCGATTGTCCTGGGTGGTGGTCCAAACAAAGGATCCGCTTCTGGAAAGTCGTATTCCTGGTCATTATGTTGGTAAGTTGACGTCGCTCTTATATCCAATAGTTCTTCCTGTCTGTATGTAATAGACTTACAATTTCCCGGGGTAACAATGTAAGAAATAACTTGAGAGGATCTGCAGAGAAGAATGGGAGAAACTTCCCAAATACAGGTGTGCCAAGCTTGTAGTGTCAAACCCAAGAAGACTCATGGCTGTAATCGCTGCCAAAAGTGCTTCAACAAAGTACAGTAAAGGGTTTGAATAGTTATGTAAATGTGATTTCAGTTTTTTATTTGCAATCATTTTTCTAAAATAAGTGTTATGCTGTGTCATTATGGGGTATTGTGTGTAGATTGATGAGGGGGGAAAACAATTTAATCAATTTTAGAATAAGGCTGTAACGTAACAAAGTCAAGGGGACTGAATACTTTCCCAAAAGACTGTACGTCCCTCCCGGGAACAAGCTATATCTGCATACCCCGTAACCAGTGAATCATGGATGCCAATGGAAGCCACCCCCGCCCCCCCCCCCCTAAAAACAAACAAGATCATTTATTTTGTCCTGGTGCCCCATAAAAAATTGTCAAGGGATGCCATTTTGGATTTGGCGTCACACCAATCACATCAAAAGCAGACCGTAATTTACAGAGAACATGAAGTGTTGCGTCGTTTTCCTCCGGTGGTTGGCTAGCTAAAATCTTTCCTTTCTTAAAAACTCACGAATTGGAATAGGGATTTGAACTTGTGGTTTTCCTTCATTGTGCCCCTGGACTGAGATGATGGAAGTTCAATATGTAGCTAGCTAGATTTAATAGGTTAATGTTAACTAGCTGGCCTGTCGCATCGTTGCCCATGAAACAAACTTAAGCTAGCGAGCAAGTATTTTAGCCAGGTAGCCTAGGACAACAAACTTAAAGCTTGTACTATATGGCAGTCCATAAGCACAGACAGCAGACTGGTCTCAGACTAGATGTAACATGGTAAATGTAAATCTGGGACTCTCAAATTAGCATGATATGTTACATTTGGTATGGTTACATGAGATGGGTTACTTTAGAAAAAATAGCACGTTACGAATTGTAATTATACAGAATGGATGATTGACATGCACAAATTAACACATACCATAGGAACCGTAACATATACTAACTATATTGATCGGATTTACGTACAGAATCATGCGAAATGCTCTGAGACCACGTTGCAAACAAAGGATATCAAGGATCTGGAAAGATTCTGTATAGAGGAATAGTCTAAGATCCCTCCCAATGTGTTCTCCAATCTCATAAAAGTTTTAGAAAAATGCTGAGTGCCGTTATCCTCACAAGGTGAAGTATTGAATCATCTGGATTCCTATCTTTGAGAAAAAAAGACTAGGTGTTAAACAATCTTTCTCTGAGCAATTGTATTAGTATAAAATATAATTTTCAATTTTTTTTGGCATACAATATAGCTCAGTATTTATATTTATTTTTGTCGTTTTGTCTCATCTTTTGTCTCATCTTTATCACATTTAGGGCCTGCATGTATTAGCTAGATGGCGCCGACAGAGATGGTCGCCACGCTTCGAGTCTTCAGGAAACTAAGCAGTATTTCGTTTTTTATGTATTATTTATTACCCCAGGAAATCTTAAGTCTTATTACATACAGCCCGGAAGAACTAATGGATATAAGAGCGATGTCAACTTACCAACATAATGACCAGGAATACGACTTTCCAGAAGCGGATCCTCTGTTTGGACCACCACTCAAGACAATCGATCTAATCTCAGAAGCCGACCCAAGACAACGGCGTACAAGGGGCAGACGGAGCGGCCTCCTGGTCAGGCTCCGTAGATGTGCACATCTCCCACCACTCCCGAGTATACTACTCGCAAATGTCCAGTCTCTTGACAACAAGGTAGATGAAATTCGAGCAAGGGTTGCCTTCCAGAGAGACATCAGATATTGTAACATTCTGTTTCACGGCAACATGGCTCTCTCGGGATATGTTGTCGGGGGGTAATATACTCGACCACATGCATACGAAGCCCTCCCCTGCCATTCCTTCTGCAAATCCTACCAAGGCGCCATCTTGCTCCTCCCGTCTTATAGGCAGAAATTCAAACAGGATGTACCAGTGACTAGAACCATTCAACGCTGGTCTGACCAATCAGAATCCACGCTTCAAGATTGTTTTGATCACGCGGACTGGGATATGTTCCGGTCAGCCTCAGAGAATAACCTTGACCTATACGCTGACTCGGTGAGTGAATTTATAAGAAAGTGCATTGGAGATGTACTCACTGTGACTATTAAAACCTTCCCTAACCAGAAACCGTGGACGAAATGGCAGCATTCGTGCAAAACTGAAAGCGCGAACCACCGCATTTAACCATGGAAAGAAGTCTGGGAATATGGCTGAATATAAAACGTGTAGTTATTCCCTCTGCAAGGCAATCAAACAAGCGACATGCCAGTATAGGGACAAAGTGGAGTCGCAATTCAACGGCTCAGACACGAGACGTATGTGGCAGGGTCTACAGGAAATCAAACTACAAAAAGAAAACCAGCCACGTCACGGTCAACGACGTCACGCTTCCAAACTCAACACCTTCTTCGTACGCTTTGAGGATAATACTGTGCCACCATCACGGCCCACTAACAAGAACTGCGCACCCCTCCATGGCTGATGTGAATAAAACATTTAAACATGTTAACCCTCGCAGGGCTGCTGGCCCAGACGGCATCCCAAGCGCGTCCTCAGAGCTTGCGCAGACCAGCTGGCTGGTGTGTTTACAGACATATTCAATCGCTCCCTATCCCAGTCTGCTGTCCCCACATGCTTCAAGGTGGCCACCATTGATCCTGTACCTAAGAAGGCAAAGAAAACAAATTAAATGACTACCGCCCCGTAGCACTCACTGTCATCATTTAGTGCTTTCAGAGACTAGTCAAGGATCATATCACCTCCACCTTACCGCCACCCACTCCAGTTTACATACCACCCTAACAGGTCCACAGATGATGCAATTGCCATCACACTGCCCTATCCCATCTGGACAAGAGGAATACTTATGTAAGAATGCTGTTCATTGACTACAGCTCAACATTCAACACCATAGTACACTCCAAACTCATCATCAAGCTGGAGGCCCTGGGCCTGGACCCCGCAGTGTGCAATTGTGTCCCTGACTTAACGGGCCGCCCCAGGTGGTGAAGGTAGGAAACATCATCTCCACCACGCTGAGCCTCATCACTGGGGACTCACAAGGGTGCGTGCTCAGCTCCCCCTTGTAATCTCTGTTCACCCACGACTGCATGGCCATGCACACCTCTAATTCAATCATCAAGTTTGCAGACGACACAACAGTAGTGGGCTTGATTACCAACAACGAGGAGATAGCCTACAGGGAGGAGGTGAGGGCACTTGGAGTGTGGTGTCAGGAAAACACCCTCTCACTCAACGTCACCAAAACAAAGGAGCTGATCGTGGACTTCAGGAAACAGCAGAGGAAGCAACCCCCTATCCACATCCAAGGGACAGTAGTGGAGAAAGTGGAAAGTTAAGTTCCTCGGCGTACACATCAACGACCAACTGAAATGGTCCACCCACACAGACAGTGTGGTGAAGGTGGCGCAACAGCACCTCTTCAACCTCAGGAGGCTGAAGAAATTCAGCTTGTCACCCAAAACCCGGACTAACTTTTACATATCCACAATCGAGAGAATCCTGTCGGGCTGTATCACCGCCTGGTACGGCACCTGCACCGCCTTCAACCGCAAGGCTGAGGGTGGTGCGGTCTGCACAATATATCACTGGGGGCAAACTATCTGCCCTCCATGACACCTATAGCACCCGATATGTCACAGGAAGATAAAAAAAAAAGAACAAAGACAACCACCCGAGCCACTGCCTGTTCACACCGCTTCCATCCAGAAGGCGAGGTCAGTACAGGTGCATCCAGTACAGCTTCTATCTCAAGACCATCAGACCGCTAAACAGCCATCACTAATTTAGAGAGGGGCTGCTGCCTACATGGAGACCCAATCACTGGCCACTAACAAATTGTTCACTAGTCACTTTAATGTTTGCATATCTTACATTACTCATGTTTATACTGTATTTTGTACCGTCTATTGCACATTGCCTATGCCGCTCATCCATATTTATATGTACATTTTCTCATTCACCCCTTTAGATGTGTGTATTAAGTAGTTGTTGGGGAATTGTTAGATATTACTGCACTGTCGGAACCAGAAGCACAAGCATTTTCCCTACACTCATATTAACATCTGCTAACCATGTGTATGTGACATTTGATTTGAAGGCCTAGTAGGGGTATTAGCTGTAGGCCTTCTAGTGGGGGTATTAGCTGTAGGCCTTCTAGTGGGGGTATTAGCTGTAGGCCTTCTAGTGGGGGTATTAGCTGTAGGCCTTCTAGTGGGGGTATTAGCTGTAGGCCTTCTAGTGGGGGTATTAGCTGTAGGCCTTCTAGTGGGGGTATTAGCTGTAGGCCTTCTAGTGGGGGTATTAGCTGTAGGCCTTCTAGTGGGGGTATTAGCTGTAGGCCTTCTAGTGGGGGTATTAGCTGTAGGCCTTCTAGTGGGGGTATTAGCTGTAGGCCTTCTAGTGGGGGTATTAGCTGTAGGCCTTCTAGTGGGGGTATTAGCTGTAGGCCTTCTAGTGGGGGTATTAGCTGTAGGCCTTCTAGTGGGGGTATTAGCTGTAGGCCTTCCAGTGGGGGTATTAGCTGTAGGCCTTCTAGTGGGGGTATTAGCTGTAGGCCTTCTAGTGGGGGTATTAGCTGTAGGCCTTCTAGTGGGGGTATTAGCTGTAGGCCTTCTAGTGGGGGTATTAGCTGTAGGCCTTCTAGTGGGGGTATTAGCTGTAGGCCTTCTAGTGGGGGTATTAGCTGTAGGCCTTCTAGTGGGGGTATTAGCTGTAGGCTTCTAGTGGGGGTATTAGCTGTAGGCCTTCTAGTGGGGGTATTAGCTGTAGGCCTTCTAGTGGGGTTTTTTGCTATAGGCCTTCTAGTGGGGGTTTTAGCTGTAGGCCTTCTAGTGGGGGTATTAGCTGTAGGCCTTCTAGTGGGGGTATTAGCTGTAGGCCTTCTAGTGGGGGTATTAGCTGTAGGCCTTCTAGTGGGGGTATTAGCTGTAGGCCTTCTAGTGGGGGTATTAGCTGTAGGCCTTCTAGTGGGGGTATTAGCTGTAGGCCTTCTAGTGGGGCTATTAGCTGTAGGCCTTCTAGTGGGGCTATTAGCTGTAGGCCTTCTAGTGGGGCTATTAGCTGTAGGCCTTCTAGTGGGGCTATTAGCTGTAGGCCTTCTAGTGGGGCTATTAGCTGTAGGCCTTCTAGTGGGGGTATTAGCTGTAGGCCTTCTAGTGGGGGTATTAGCTGTAGGCCTTCTAGTGGGGGTATTAGCTGTAGGCCTTCTAGTGGGGGTATTAGCCGTAGGCCCACTAGTGGTTATAACTGTCAGTAGCTTATTTACATTTTAAAGTTTTGTTCTGTCCTACTTTTCTTGAATGCCAGGCCGTGCACCATGTTATCACCAACAAAAATAGCCTAATTTGAATGATGAGTCTGTAGTCTTGTATGAAGCCAAGACACTGACACCATTGTGTATAACCAATTTAAGCTCGATTTCAGTTATTTGCTAAGCATTAGGCATCACTGACAGTTAAGCAGTTATTCAGCACTGCAGTAGACTGATTTATCACAAGCCAATTACCTCCACTAAATGGTACCCCCTGTATATATAGCCTTGCTATTGTTATTTTACTGTTGCTCTTTAAATGTTTTTAAACTGCATTGTTGGTCAGGGGCTTGTAAGCATTTCACTGTAAGGTTTACACTCTTTTTGGCGCGTAAGACAAATTCGATGTCAAGTCACAGCTATAGCCTGCATACAAACACTTCCTAAGAGTAATAATGCCCAAGGGGGTTGTGGTATATTGGCCATAACACAAATCTGAGGTGCCTTAATGCTATTAATAACTACCTACCAACGTAAATAGACCAGTAAAAATAAGTTATAGCCCGATACACCACGGCTGTCAACCAACCACCCAGTTTATAATACTGCATAAATAGCCAACACCTTTTCAGTAGTCCCTTCTCTGACCTATTTAGAGGTTGTGATGGACAACCTCCATGTTGAATGCATGAGCCTTTTTAACATTGGTCTGTCCTGTGAATCATTGGGCGGGTGACTGAACGTTATATTTCTTAACATTTATCTATTTTTTCACAAAATAATGGGTCTAAGATTAGTTCATCTGGCAACAAAATGAAACATGTAAATGTAACAGGTTTTATTTAGTTCCACTGTTGCATAGCGCTGACAAACCATCATCAACACAGCAGTTCTTATTTTAAGTGCTATATTGGTGTGGGAATGCATTAAGTAGGAAAATGAGTTGGATTCTCTGAATACATCATAGATGAGGTAGATCTGCTTAGGGAAGACTAACACCACTGGTAATAAATATTAACTGGGTAGACTAGACAATTGAAGTCCTCTCTCCTTTGGGTCTTTACTCCTCGCAGGCTTGCTTGATCAACTGGAGCGCTCCCAGCCAGGGGCGGCTCCACACCTCAAAGATGCACTGGTAGGTCTGAGGAAACAGGAAGCAACACGAGTTGGTATGGTCACACCCCTTCAGCAGCATAACACCTGACAAAAGGTTTGTTGGACATTGCATCTGACTGCCTGAGCTACAAATCACCTTGCATCATAAACAATTTTATTATTTGTAGAGTAGTCAGGCAAAAATGTACCCACAATGAATCATGGTTTTGATGCTCTCAAACACTGCCAACAGACATTCATCTATAGAAATGTCACCTGAAACTTCCCTTTGCAAACAAAGCAATTTGTAACAAAATCAATACTGAACCAATAGTGAAATGGGTAACACGTTACAAGTAGGATTTACTAACGTTTATAAGTAGTTTATTAGTTACCAATGTGTTAACTGTTTGTAACAGGTTATAAACTAAAAATGGACCATTCTTTAGCTGTACATATAGGAAGCACTGAGCTGCAGTGCCAGTGTTAACACAAACAGATCTGGGACCAGGCTAGCCTTGTGGTCCTTACCGCAGCTGGGCCCTGATGCAAAGCGCAGTCCATCGGCACGCCTCCCTCCCTGCACAGGGACCTGGCCATCCGCACTGTGAAGATGTACTTCATCCCAGCTACCACCTGTAAGCAGAGGATGGTCAGCACTTCAGACATAGAAATCACCCATCTTGAATGAGGAACCTGTTCTAGTGATTCATTTATGAATACAGAAGAACAACGCTCAATGACTGAGTCTCATCTCCTGCAAACGAACCGATACGACCAGCCGGCTTGGATAGCAACCTTATGTTTGTGACGTTAATATATCTCGTGGAAGTACGAAATAGTGTTGACTTTAACCAAAATAAAGTTTAATTAAAAAAGGTCTAACAATAATTGACTGTTGGTAACCCGTATAAAAAGTGACAATGCCCTCGAAGCCAGTGTTGAGGATATATTGGCATGGTTGCCGGCCCTCGACGAACCCCTGTGCCAATATATCCTCCAAACACCGTCTTCCCAGACATTAGCACTTCATGCATACGGTAGAAATACCCTTCAAGCTAAGCAAAGGCCTATTCAACGCCATTGTATAAAGTAGCTACGGTGTATTCCTAAATTAACTCGACGTCCAGAGCGCCGTCTGGGCGTTCATAAATGCAGTGTCGTCAGATTGTCCATGTAATTCAGAGGGTGTTGCTGTGAGCAGGCTTGATCCAAGCATTCAGACATTACAATAGCAGTCAAGCACCCAGGTTAACGTCTCGACCACACCGACAGCATCTAGATGTGCGCAACAAGTTATTCGCTTTCTACCATTTGTAGAGCCATCAACGCATACGTTCAATAAATACAAATATGCACCACACAAGACATGCAGCGTTCCATTGGAAATGACCACCAAAATGCAATTAGATTGTTATGGGTGTATAATGGCACAGTGATGCCATCTGTTGGTAAATGTTCATTACTGCAAGTCCAGTGTTTTTACCGGTGTGCTTGAGATTCCCGGAGGTATTGCAATGTACTGAACAAGACTGGTTACTCGCATCAATGCCTCGGTCTCGTCATTCAACATTCAAACAATTGTCGGTGCGATTGAACTGTAGTTGGTTAGCTTGCTAGCTACTTCCGGAGACAAATTAGTGTACACCTCAGACCATTTTACTGCCCTAGCAGCAGTGGAACAAGTACCCAAATTGTCACACTTGAGCTAGAGTGAAGAAAATGACTCGTTAGTTACCCAGTAAAAATACTACTTGAGGTAAAGTATAAAATCATTTCACATTCCTTAAATTAAGCAAACCAGAGATCACAACTCTTGTATTTGTCATTAATGGATATGCAGAGGCACACGCCAACAATGAATGAACAAGGCATTAGTGTTTAATGAGTATGCCAGAGCAGAGTAGTAGGGATGATCTCTTGATAAGGGAACTTGACCATTTCTGTCCTGCTAAGCATTTGAAATGTAACGAGCACTTTTGGGTGTCAGGGAAATTGTATGGAGTAAAAGTCATCAAATAGTAAAGTAAAAACAGCCAAAAAATGACTAGTAATTTAACATGTTTACGCCACTGCCTAGCAGAGTTGGTCAGCTGTCCTCATGTTAAGAGCGTTGATGACTGTTGCTGCCAACAAACTGGGTTTTGGCCGAAGTTTACTGACACCGGTCCTATTCGACAGGTGTCGTACATTAACTAAAACATTGACCATTCTGCCGCATTCAGAGTAGATGAAGTGCGTTAATAAATTCACTGGTCTATATTAAGATATTTCAACCGTGGAAACTATGCTATACAAATGAACGACCAACATTGTGTCTTCTTTACACTGATAAAAAGATTAACAAAAAGGGACTGACCTGTTTCTGAGCCTTGACAACCTTGGCCACCTGCCTAACATACAGGTCGTTTGTTCCCTTGTTGTATTCGGCCACCGCGAACTTCAGCGCGTCTCTGGTAGCGGGGTCGTTCATATCTGCGTCCACGACGCCCCCCGGTATCCCATCGGCGCTCGTCACGATGAATGCCACCGCGAGCAAAGGAACGACGATCTTCCAATTCATGAGCATTTTTCCCGTCTGATATCGGTCTTTATTGCAACTCCGATCGTATCAAGTAACGTTACACCACAACAAATCCTCGCCTCCGACGACTTTTATATGAACGTGTTGAGGTCACTTCTGATTGTTGAGGGGTGGGGCTTGATTCTGATTCCACTAATCACTTCAATTAAAAACCTAACGCCTCCATCACACCGAGAGTGAGCATTTGCGCTACATGGGAAGTAGCATCGTCTGGATATGTGTGCAACAAAAGTTAACCATTCACCTTCTGCTACCATTTCTGTCAAACCAGTTTAGAGTGGCATACCCCGTTTTATTTGCTTGGTTGTAGGCTACAGCTATATAACTCATAATGGAAATATATTATGAAATGAGAGCCTGCACAGCAATGGATTTCTTAAAAAACGAATTCTCTGTTTTTATATAAGTGACGCTAAACTAAATAGGACTAGGCTTTATTGGCTATTATTGGCTTTGGGGAAGCTATGACTATTTATACATTCTAGCGTTAAGCCTACTGTTAGACCACAGTTAGAAGTTACCAGTGTCTTTGACATTAGACAGTGGTTACTTACAAGCTAGGCCTGGCCAGGCGTGTCAAACTCATTCCACTGAGGGCCGAGTGTCAGCGGGTTTTTGGTTTCTCTTTCAATTAAGACCTAGGCAACCAGGTGAGGGTAGTTCCTTACTAATTAGTGACCTTAATTCATCAATCAAGAACAGGGGTAGAGCAAAAACCTGCAGACACTCTGCCCTCCTTGGAATGAGTTTTACATGGGGCTAGGCTATATTCGTGATTTGACTTCTGTGCTTGTTATATAGCCTATGTCAATGGCCTCAAGGTATTGATGACACAAACATGAGAAATGAAATTAGAATGAATTATTGTATTTTCTTATCATCACTGTGGACATATGTCAATAGTTTAGAGAAATGGTGCTTTCAATACAACTGAGAACTCGTGAATAAAACGAGGTCAAAACATGATGTAAGTGATCTTCAAGTCGGAACTTCTGAGCTCTAGAAAGATGCGTGAGGTCCTGACTTCGAATTCCGAGTTGGATCACCGTTCAAAAATATTTTCCCCAGTCGGAACTCGTTTGTCCCGAGTTCCCAGTTGTGGTGAAAG
The DNA here is from genome assembly GCF_016432855.1 of Salvelinus namaycush. NCBI lineage: Eukaryota > Metazoa > Chordata > Actinopteri > Salmoniformes > Salmonidae > Salvelinus > Salvelinus namaycush. The sequence goes on along the minus strand of NC_052341.1, from coordinate 4,528,114 downwards.
CACTGAAGTCGGAGATTTCCGTGTTCACAGTTGATGTGAACGCGACAAACGTCCAGACTTCAATCACTGACGCACAGACAGGAGCGCACTTTGGAACTGCAGGACTCTTGAGTAACCATGCAGACTATTGAAGTTCTGAAGTGAGTAGTTCTTTATGTGGATAAATAGGGCGTATTTAATCAAACCATTGCATAAGAGTATATTCATCGCCTATAGATGTGATTAAGACTAAAGAGGTCAATGGAACGCAGACAGTCGGGATAGAAGAATGATGGCGGTTTGGCGGCGCACTTTCAACAAACAAAGTGGAGATTCGTCAAATCATGATCGATGTATTGTAACAGGCCCACACTTTGGTTACCAATGTTCGATTTGCATATATTTGGCTGTTTTCGATGCATAACATTTAGAAATCGTCCCTTTTCAGGTTTGGAAGAAGTGACCGCAAAATGCTAACTCCATTTGTATAAACTGGTAGCATAGCTAGGATAGAGAAATCTGGGTTTGGAGGCGTGTCGTTTTTAAAGGTGCACATGTAGAAATCTGGGTTTGGAGGCGTGTCGTTTTTAAAGGTGCACATGTAGAAATCTGGGTTTGGAGGCGTGTCGTTTTTAAAGGTGCACATGTAGAAATCTGGGTTTGGAGGCGTGTCGTTTTTAAAGGTGCACGTGCAGAAATCACTTCGCTATTTTCTGGTTGCAAAACTTCTAATAGTTCGCCTACTGTCAGTTTTATTTGACTACAAGTATGGAACGATGATATTCTACACTATTTAAACAATTTGGAAATATATTTTCCATTACCACATATAGTAATATCAGCTAATTGAAGCTTGTGTACAAAACACCAAGTAAAAAGATGCATAGAAATGTCGCCCATAGAACAGATCTACTGCTTCTTAGACTTGCTTTCAATGAGAGTGACAGATGTTGGGTTGCTCAAAAAGTGATGTTTTGCAGCTTTAACTGTAATGCAGTTGATTGGTGATGACGACATAAATATATTAGGGTTGACATCCATACAAGCATTTTATTCAGATTTTTACCTCTGAAATAAATAAAAATTCCCTGGGGGGCAATGAGTAGGTTTTGGGAGGTTGAATGAAATAGTTAAATTCCCATGTGCCAAAATAAAAAACAAGTTCAATGGGTTTCCATCGCATTTTCAACTACTGATAGTTTTGTAAGAAATGTTTTGCTATATAGCGAATCTCTGGTTTTGGCAACAGCTCATAGATACGGTGTGGGTAGGCGCTGCCTACATGATGAGAGCAAGTTTGTTTATATGTACGACGGAAGCCAAGATAAAAACGAATTTGCCTACATGGTGAGATTATTATGGACAAAAGAGCGAAATGTTTATTTGTCAAACGGCAGCCAAGCATTGATGATCATTTCACCAGAATAAACCTTCGTTATATATTGGAACGAGGCATCAAATTCATCACCTTGCACTTTCATAATTGATTGAATCGCTAGCCTAATAAACTGTATGCTTTCCCAACGAGTAGTAGTGAACGGACCAAACGACATGGCATTGCTTGATTCCAAATTTACTTTGATGATGGTGGTTATATCAATATTTGCGCATAAAAGCATTTCCAACGACATTTCTCGCATAATTAATTTTACAGACAAAAAGATCACACCTTGTCTAGCGTGTTTTGTCGACATTTAGAAAGTTTACCAACTAATGTTCTGTGTTCATCAGGCCTGTCGTTATGTTGTTTTAATATGTACTTTACTCGCATAGAAAGGTTGAATGGAAACCTGGTTTGTGATGCTAACATGTTTTTTAATTTCCGGGTTGTTTGTGTGTTGGTATTCCAGACAGGCCCTCTCCAGCCTGGATCCTACCCAGCAGCAGCAGCTCTTGGTGGCCGGGTCTGCGGTGGCCGTGGGCGGGCTGCTGACCTGTTATTACTGGGTGTATCAAGGGACGAAGGCCAAGCGCATTCCAATAGGGGATGGGTGGTGGGGGGCAGGAGAGAAGCCTCAGTCAGAGGATGAGAAGGTTTTCCCCTTTCAGGTCCAAACTTCTGATGAAGAGATACAGGTAGGATAATAAGGGGGTGAAACTTAATACTTTATATGAAGTTCATAATTGCTGCAGGTCTAACTGTCAGTTTCTACTGGGCACAAACTGGTTCAGTCCACTTTGTTTTAACTTAATTTTCCAACATATTGTGACATGGAATCTTCATGTAAAATACATTTAGATTTGAAAGAAGTAAACTGTTTGTTGTTTTGAGGGTGAAATTTCAACCACAGGATTATGTCATCATGGTAACCAAATTTCAACGGGCAATTGTATAACATGTGTTTAATTAATTTGTATATTTAAAACAATGTCAGATCATCAACATTTCTATCCACTGTCGGGGACAAAAACTGTTGTCCGGGTTTGGCTGGGGAAGGCCGTCCATTGTAAATAAGAATGTGTTCTTGGGGCCTCCCGGGTGGCGCAGTGGTCTAGGGCACTGCATCGCAGTGCTAACTGCGCCACCAGAGTCTCTGGGTTCGCCCCCAGGCTCTGTCGCAGCCGGCCGCGACCGGGAGGTCCGTGGGGCGACGCACAATTGGGCTAGCGTCGTCCGGGTTAGGGAGGGTTTGGCCGGTAGGGATTCCCTTGTCTCATCGCGCTCCAGCGACTCCTGTGGCGGGCTGGGCGCAGTGCGCGCTAACCAAGGGGGGCCAGGTGCACGGTGTTTCCTCCGACACATTGGTGCGGCTGGCTTCCGGGTTGGAGGCGCGCTGTGTTAAAGAAGCAGTGCGGCTTGGTTGGGTTGTGCCTCGGAGGACGCATGGCTTTCGACCTTCGTCTCTCCCGAGCCCGTACGGGAGTTGTAGCGATGAGACAAGATAGTAATTACTAGCGATTGGATACCACGGAAAATTGGGGAGAAAAGGGGAGAAAATTTAAAAAATAAAAAAATAAAATAAAGAATGTGTTCTTAACTGACTTAATTAAAAAAAATAAGACAGCCGGCCCCAATTCTCTCTCTAGTCCTTCCCCTTGGAACTCAAACCCTTTTGATATTTGTTGATCTGTTAGGTGGGAACAATATGGTGTAAGTGCCAACATTACACTGATTATACCTATCCAGACCCTTCAGATACACAGCTCCACCACAATACTGATTATACCTATCCAGACACAGAAGAACATGTCTTCAGAACATCAACACTGTAACCATCAAGCAGAAAGATTTCTCTGTTGGATGACCACACTCTTTATCTTCTCTTCCTGTGCTACTGTGTAGGTGTGTGAAGGGTCTCCACCTCAACATGTTAACTAGCAAACTGAGGGGGTTCGGTGTCCTGTTTTCCATCCTGATTGGCCGCTACGTGCCCTGGCTGGTTGGGTTCACCAGGGAAGATGTCAGAAGGTTGTTTGGTTCAGTAGGTTTCATGGAAAGGAACATCTATGAGATCATCAGAGAGACTGGCTACCTGCACATCCAGGGCACCAAGCCAGACTCCGCTGGTGAGAATGTCACAGCTTTATTTTACCTGATATATCGCCTGGCGTTTTGATGACCCACAACTCCCAGGCTTGTTGTTTGAGCATGAGACTGAATGGACTGCTTTGTTGGTCAGTTTTTACCATCGGTCTGTAGTACTCCTAACACCACCACACACACCTGGTGATATGCTTGATCCAGATTTGCTGCAGCTCGCTGTCCCCCTGATGGCTGAATCTTTAACCTGACGATTTATATCTGGTACTGTCACCAAGGTTTGGAAGACGGCCCATGTACTCCAACCTTCAAAGGTGGTGACCATTGTGCCCTAAATCATTATTGGCCTATTTCTAAACTTTCTTGCCTAGCTAAAGTATTAGAATCCTTGATTAAATCTCAGCTAAGATCTTTTGTGTCTTTGAAATGTATTTTAAAATTAAATAAGTCTGTTTAGACCAGGTCATAGCACTAACTCTTCTGCATCCCTAGTTATAAATGATGTGGTTAACTGTATGGATGAAAGGCAACATGGTGCTGCCCTCTTCATTGACATGTCAAAGGCTTTTGATACTGTTGATCACTCGCTGCTAATTCAGAGGCTTTCCTCAATTGTCCTAGACCAGGCTGCATGTAACGGGTTAAAACATTACTTGACAGAACTTAATATTTTACTACACCGGCATAAGGCAGGGCTTGCAGACCTATTATGGACTACAAAGGGAAGCACAGCCGCGAGTTGCCCAGTGACACGAGCCTACCAGGCGAACTTAATGACTTCTCTGCACGCGTCGAGGCAAGCAACGCTGAAGCATGCATGAGAGCACTAGCTGTTCTGGACGACTGTGTGATCATGCTATCCGTAGCCGATGTGGGTAAGCCCTTTTAAACAGGTCAACATACCAGGATGTGTACTCCGAGCATGCGCTGACCAACTGGCAAGTGTCTTCACTGACATTTTTAACCTGTCCCTGACCGAGTCTGTAATACCAACATGTTTCAAGCAGACCACCATAGTTCCTGTGCCCGAGACACCAAGGTAACCTGCCTAAATGACTACCGACGCGTCGCACTCGCGCCTGTAGCCATGAAGGCTGCTCATGGCTCACATCAACACCATTATCATTATCCCAGAAACCCTAGACCCAGATCCACAGATGACGCAATCTCTATTGCACTCCACACGGCACTTTCCTACCTGGACAAAAGGAACACCTACATGAGAATGCTATTCATTGACTACAGCTCAGCGTTCAACATAGTGCCCTCAAAGCTCATCATTAAGCTAAGGACCCTGGGACTAAACGGCTCCCTCTGCAACTTGATCCCGGACATCTTGACGGGCCCCCCCCAGGTGGTAAGGATAAGCAACATTACATCTGCCACGTTGATCCTCAAGACGGGGGCCCCTCAGGGGTGCATGCTCAGTCACCTCCTGTACTCCCTGTTCACCCATGACTGCATGGCCAAGCACGACTCAACACCATCAAGTTTGCTAACGACACAATAGCGGTAGGCCTGATCATTGACAACGATGTGACAGCCTATAGGGAGGTCAGAGACAACAACCTCTCCCTCAATGTGATCAAGACAAAGGAGATGATCGTGGACTACAGGAAAAGGAGGGCTGAGCACACCCCCATTCTCATCGACGGTGTTGTAATGGAGCTGGTTGAGAGCTTCAAACTACCATGGTCCAAACGCACCAAGACAGCTGTGAAGAGGGCACGACAATTACCATTCCCCCTCAGGAGACTGAAAAGATTGATGGTGCTGATGTGAGCCATGAACAGCCTTTCAAAGCACTTCATGGTTACAGATGTGAGTGCTACGGGTCGTTAGTCATTTATGCAGGTTACCTTGGCCATTGGGCACAGGGACTATGGTGGTCTGCTTGAAACGTGTAGGTATTACAGACTCTGTCAGGGAGAGGTTGAAAATGTCAGTGAAGACACTTGCCGGTTGGTCAGCGCATGCTCGGAGTACACATCCTGGTAGTCCGTCTGGCCCTGCGGCCTTGTGAATGTTGACCTGTTTTTAAATGTCGTACTCACATCGGCAACTGAGAGCATGATCACACAGTCGTCTGGAACACAGTCGCAAAGAATGTGTAAAGTTAGGTTAAATATAAAACTGGAATTTTTCCAATACGCCTACTGTTCTAAACCCCACATCAATGTTATAGAAAACAAATTGAAAATATAGATATGAAAAAACATACCGTAGCTGGTCCTCTGGAACAGCTGGTGCTCTCATGCAGATTTTTGTTCCACAAATAATGTCTAAGAACTATCTTCAAAATGTTTTTCCATTTTATGTTTTGGTGCCTCTAGGGCAATTCAGAAAGCTGAGTGATGACCTTATTACCAATGAATGTGTTTTTTATGATCTTGTTTTTCTTTCTTTATTTATATTTTGTGTGTATTGTATGTATTTCAGGGCTGTAAAAGAGACCATGGTTTCAGTATGACTCCCTGGTAAAATAAATAAATGCACGGACACACAGACCTCTGATAGTTTAGCTGTAGTAGTCGTTCTAATCATATTGTGAAATGTCTCCCCCTGCAGGTTGTGGACTGAATGACTCTCCAGTAGGCCTGGCTGCTTACATACTGGAGAAGTTTTCCACCTGGACTGACTTCAACAACAGGGACTTGGAAGATGGGGGGCTGGAGAGGTACAAGCTACAGTTCAGCTTGTTTACTTTGGGTTGTGAGTGGAGAAATATATACTTTTTGGGGGGTAAATATATTGCTGTCCCATCAATTACTCTTAATCAAATGATGGTCAGATCTGCCAAAACTGTAGGGGAAACATTCAATAACTTTATTTGTCCCAGCAAAACAATGATCCTAATCTATTTGCATGAACATGTTGCCTTGGTAGCACCCATTCACAGTCCTATTCACTTGACACCAAATGGGAAAATCACAAACTGAAAGAGGGACTACCTTTGTTGTATTCATCAGTGCACATTTACAACTGAAAAAGTGTTTTTATTGGAGAATGAATAAAACCCAGGGCTGTTGATTGGTTCATTGAGAGCCTGGTTCCTGTCTTTTAGGAAGTTCACCCTGGACGACCTGCTGACCAACATCATGATCTACTGGACCACCGGCTCCATCGTGTCCTCCATGAGGTTCTACAAGGAGAACTTAAAGACCAACATTGAGAACAGACTGGATAACAAGTGAGTTTGTTTGTGTGGTGTCATATGGTCCAGTATGACACGGGCTGTTCCTACAGGGCCTGTCCATTTAATATGACACCGGCTGTTCCTACAGGGCCTGTCCAGTTTAATATGACACCGGCTGTTCCTACAGGGCCTGTCCATTTTTAATATGACACGGGCTGTTCCTACAGGGCCTGTCCAGTTTAATATGACACGGGCTGTTCCTACAGGGTCTGTCCAGTTTAATATGACACCGGCTGTTCCTACAGGGCCTGTCCATTTTTAATATGACACGGGCTGTTCCTACAGGGCCTGTCCAGTTTAATATGACACGGGCTGTTCCTACAGGGTCTGTCCAGTTTAATATGACACGGGCTGTTCCTATAGGGCCTGTCCATTTAATGACACCGGCTGTTCCTACAGGGCCTGTCCAGTTTAATATGACACCGGCTGTTCCTACAGGGCCTGTCCATTTTTAATATGACACGGGCTGTTCCTATAGGGCCTGTCCATTTAATGACACCGGCTGTTCCTACAGGGCCTGTCCAGTTTAATATGACACCGGCTGTTCCTACAGGGTCTGTCCAGTTTAATATGACACGGGCTGTTCCTACAGGGTCTGTCCAGTTTAATATGACACGGGCTGTTCCTACAGGGCCTGTCCAGTTTAATATGACACGGGCTGTTCCTACAGGGTCTGTCCAGTTTAATATGACACGGGCTGTTCCTACAGGGTCTGTCCAGTTTAATATGACACGGGCTGTTCCTAAAAACCAATAATAGACGCTATTTAATAATACATGCCAAGGGACGTATACTACATTTTGTAGTTTTATGTGATCCTTGCGGGACTTGAACCCATGATCATGCTTGCTTTGTGTTATGATAACAGGCTCCCAATAATGAGATGTTCCAGGTGGTTGTTTTCTACCTACTTTAGTTGAATGCACTGATTGGCAGACACTCTGCTAAAATGAGTGTCTGCTCTGACTAAAAATGTAAATGTGTGGCTGTGTTTGTTAACCTGTCTCTCCTGTCCTCAGTACGGGGGTGTATGTGCCTACAGGCCTGGCCGCGTTTCCCAACGAGCTAATGCACGTGCCCCAGTCGTGGGCCAGAGACAGGTTCAGGAACATCTACTCCTACTCTTACATGCCCCGAGGAGGCCACTTCGCTGCCTTCGAGGAGCCACAGCTCCTGGCTGACGACCTGCTGCAGTTTGTGAAGAAGGTGGAGAAGTTGTAGAGTTGATGGATACAAGAGGTCGACTCTCCACTCCTGCCAAGTGCCTGGAAGAAAAACCAACATGACTGCAGAACTTGATAACACTACAGCTTGGAATTGTAGCTCTGTACTAAAAACATTTAAATGTTAATCTATGATAAAAAGTCAGAAGCACTGTCTGATTATCAGGTAAATACTTTGTCAATCAGTGATGTTAACACTGCAATATGATCATGCTCAGTGATTGTGTTGGTGTAATATTAAGCCTATACAGTCAACATAATGGACCAATACTGTAATAAAAAAATGAAGTTATCAGCACTTAAATACAGATTACAAATGTCTTCCAGATTGCACAACAACTGTGTGAAAGCAGGCTCAATCACAGATGTCTGTTCTTCTCTTGTTGCAATAATGAAATACTGCTGTAATCATGTCTATTGTGACGACCCTGTAAGGCAGGGATGTCAAACTCATTCTACAGAGGGCAAAGTGTCTGTAGGTTTTCCTTTCAATTAAGACCTAGACAACCAGGTGAGAGGAGTTCCTAACTAAATATACTTCAATGTGTTCCATTGAGCATGGTTTTTAGTCTAGGTCTAGATTTAGCCTAATCTATGTCCAGGAAACCATGATGAATTTTCTGTGGACCCCATGAAGACTAGCAGTCACTAAGGCATCAGCTTATGAGGATCCAAATAAAGAAATTAAACAAATTAACATCCAAGTCAATAACTCACAAGACTTTGACCTATGTATGCTGCAAAATGTGTATAATTCAAATGAACCTTATAATTTAGTGATCCAGCTTAGATTTACATACAGTACTGTATATTTCCAAAAGATTGTTTCAGAAAAACATTTTAAACAATAGAAAACCAAGACATTATACAGGTACAACCAGATGACAAGTAGGTATACAGTGCACAAAGTAACTTAGTAGGCTATATACAGTCACAGCACCAACACTGCTTTCAGTACAGCACATACCCAAGCTACACCAGACAACATATTCATTACAATCATTCTGTACAAGTGATGCCAGTCATTCATATGAACCTCTATAGAAACATAGTACCTGGACTGGGCTCAGGGTTACAGAGAGAGAGAGTCGTCCCTGGACTGGGCTCAGGGTTAGAGAGAGAGAGTCGTCCCTGGACTGGGCTCGGAGTTACAGAGAGAGAGTCGTCCCTGGACTGGGCTCGGGGTTACAGAGAGAGAGTCGTCCCTGGACTGGGCTCGGGGTTACAGAGAGAGAGTCGTCCCTGGACTGGGCTCGGGGTTACAGAGAGAGAGTCGTCCCTGGACTGGGCTCGGGGTTACAGAGAGAGAGTCGTCCCTGGACTGGGCTCGGGGTTACAGAGAGAGAGTCGTCCCTGGACTGGGCTCGGGGTTACAGAGAGAGAGTCGTCCCTGGACTGGGCTCGGGGTTACAGAGAGAGAGTCGTCCCTGGACTGGGCTCGGGGTTACAGAGAGAGAGTCGTCCCTGGACTGGGCTCGGGGTTACAGAGAGAGAGTCGTCCCTGACAGAGAGAGAGGGGTATGGTGTATACATGTCAATCCGCTCGGTCAACACCTCTGTCTGTAGTCACAAATCGTCAGTGCTGATCTAGGATCAGGTACCCTCTGTCCATATAATGTTAGTCTTTGTGACGTAAAAGGTCAAACTGACTTCAGATCAGCACTCCAGTTTGGCCTTTTAGATCAGTAGGAGCAGGTTTATATAGACAGGGGAACCTGATCCTAGATCAGCGCTGGGCCATATGGACAGAAATCCTGGATGAAATTGAATAATACATTGATAAGATGAATGTACACCACAGTTTAAAATGATCATTTTTAAACTACTAGTTTGATGGTTGTAGTCATTAACAAACCCCCATATTAGGAAACTGAATTCAAACTTCACATCTCTCTAGTATAGGCTACTTATCCTAATGAACGATAAGCAAAATGCCTCCGATAAGTGATTCAGACAACTTTAATGTCCTCAGAGGCAATTCATATGGCAGCAGTCATAAAACAGATCACATTTAAAAATAAATTGCAAAGGATATTTACAAGCAAATTGGCAGGATTTGATCAGTATGGTGGCTGTCAATGACTTTCAGTTCATCATCCCAGCTTTCTCCTAGATCAGCACTCCTACTCTGAGAAACGTTTTGAGATCATGGCCTCCTGTCATCTCATACTATGGCTGTGGTTGGGAATCCTTTCATTGTCACTTGCCTTTGATTGCCATGGGGGTCCTGAAACCAGACATAATCCTGCCAGTCAGTCTGCCCTCCTCCCAGAGAGGGCCCAGACCCAGAGACACAAGACAGAGCAGTAACTTGTCTCTTCACCCGCGTGGGGACCTTAAACTCCAGTTTGGGCCGGAACCACCCAACGCCACAGTCCCTATGGGCCAGAACCATGGCCCTGTGCCGGACAGGTTTAGCGTCAGACAACAGGTCGGCCACGAAGAGCGTGCGGAAGAGCTACATAACTTCTTCTGGCTGCAAGCCCGAGGTCGGTACACTTATGACAACAGCCAGCTCAAGTGCAGGGCGCGAAATTCTAAATATATTTTTTAGAAATATTTAACTTTCACACATTAACAAGTCCAATTCAGCATTTGAAAGATAAACATCTTGTGAATCCAGCCAACATGTCCGATTTTTAAAATGTTTTACAGCGAAAACACCACGTATATTTATGTTAGCTCACCACCAAATACAAAAAAGGACAGACATTTTTCACAGCACAGGTAGCATGCACAAAACCAACCTAACTAACCAAGAACCAACCAAACTAACCAAGAAACAACTTCATCAGATGACAGTCTTATAACATGTTATTCAATAAATCTATGTTTTGTTCGAAAAATGTGCATATTTGAGCTATAAATCAGTTTTACATTGCAGCTACCATCACAGCTACCGTCAGAAATAGCACCGAAGCAGCCAGAGTAATTACAGACACCAACGTCAAATACCTAAATACTCATCATAAAACATTTCTGAAAAATACATGGTGTACAGCAAATGAAAGACAGGCATCTTGTGATTCCAGCCAATATTTCCGATTTCTTAAGTGTTTTACAGCGAAAACACAATATAGCATTATATTAGCTTACCACAATAGCCAGAAACACAAGCCATTCCCCAGCAGCAAAAGTTAGCGATTGTAACAAACCAGCAAAAGATATATAATTTTTGACTAACCTTGATAAGCTTCATCAGATGACAGTCCTATAACATCAGGTTATACATGCACTTATGTTTTGTTCGAAAATGTGCATATTTAGAGCTGAAATCAGTGGTTATACATTGTACTAACGTAGCATCTTTTTCCCACAACGTCCAGATATTTTTCTGACACTCACATATTCTGACCAAATAACTATTCATAAACATAACTAAAAAATACATGTTGTATAGGAAATGATAGATACACTAGTTCTTAATGCAATCGCCGTGTTAGAATTCTAAAAATAACTTCATTACGATATGCAGTTTACGTTATGGCGAAAGCGTGCCCAAAACCTGGCCGCAAACTACTAGTACACATGTACGACAGATATATGAAATAACATAAAATGGGTCCTACTTTTGCTGATCTTCCATCAGAATGTTGTACAAGGGGTCCTTTGTCCAGAACAATCGTTGTTTGGATTTAGAATGTCCTCTTCTCCAGTCAATTAGCACGGAAAGCTAGCAAAGTGGCGCGAAGCTCTCCTTCCTGAACATACGCAGACAAAGCAACACGCCTAACGTCCCGAAAAAATTTCAATAATCTAATAAAACTATATTGAAAAAACATACTTTACGATGATATTGTCACATGTATCAAATAAAATCAAAGCCGGAGATATTAGTCGTCTATAACGACAGCTTTTCAGAAGGCAATACCAGGTCCCTTCGCGCGCGCTCCAGAAAACAGGAAACTGGTGACACGTCATACAAAGAGCTTTTATTCGACCCCAGATCAAGTTATTCACTCCATTTCTTCTCTCACTGCCTGTCGACATCTAGTGGAAGACGTATGAAGTGCATGTATACTGATATATATCAAGGACATTTATAGGCAGGCCCTAGAACAGAGCATCGATTTCAGATTTTCCACTTCCTGTCAGGAAGTTTGCTGCAAAATGAGTTCTGTTTTACTCACAGATATAATTCAAACGGTTTTAGAAACTAGAGAGTGTTTTCTATCCAATAGTAATAATAATATGCATATTGTACGAGCAAGAATTGAGTACGAGGCCGTTTGAAATGGGCACCTTTTATCCAGGCTACTCAATACTGCCCCTGCAGCCCAAACAGGATAAGGCAGGAGGAGATGCGGAGGCTCTGGTCACCGTCGGCTAGTGTCACCTCCATGTTGACCTCGTACAGCTCCTTGGGGAGGAAGGATTCACGGAGGAGGCGGAACACGCGGGGACCCAGGGAGAAGAGCACCTCCAGTTGTTGGAGAACCTTCTCAAGGTCTTGGAAGGTACGCTGGCACCACCTCCAGTCCAGGCCTCCTGTGGCGGACTGACCGGGCCTCCAACCCATCACCTCCTCATTCTGGGGGGAGAGAATGAGAGAGAGGCCTGGGGTCAAACAGCAACTCATAGACAACACTGCTAAGAGTAGGACTATTATAGGATTGAAGTGCCCGCCCGGCCGGATACTTTGCCCCCCGTAGGGGGGGGGGGGGACAGGACAGCACCAGCTGTTCCAGACAACTGTGATCATGATTTGACGAATATCTACTTTGTTTGTTGAACGTGCACCGCCAAACCGCCGTCCTTCTTCTCTCCCGACTGTCTGCGTTCCCTTGACCTCTTTAGTCTTACCCACATCTATAGGCTATGAATATACTCTTATGCAATGGTTTGATTAAATACGCCCTATTTATCCACATAAAGAAGTACTCACTTCAGAACTTCAATAGTCTGCATGGTTACTCAAGAGTCCTGCAGTTCCAATGTGCGCACCTGTCTGTGCTTCATTGATTGAAGTCTGGACGTTTGTCGCGTTCACATCAACTGTGAACTCGTAAATCTCCGACTTCAGTGCTTTCAAGAAAACTGGGAACTCGGGACAAACGAGTTCCGACTGGGAAAAATATTTTTGAACGGTGATCCAACTCGGAATTCGAAGTCGGGACCTCACGCATCTTTCTAGAGCTCAGAAGTTCCGACTTGAAGATCACTGACATCATGTTTTGACTTCGTTTTGTTCCCGAGTTCTCAGTTGTATTGAAAGCACCATTTCACTAAACTATTGACATATGTCCGCAGTGATGATAAGAAAATACAATTATTCATTCTAATTTCATTTCTCAGGTTTGTGTCATCAATAACTTGAGGCCATTGACATATAACAAGCACAGAAGTCAAATCACGAATATAGCCTAGCCCCATGTAACCACTGTCTAATGTCAAAGACACTGGTAACTTGTAACTGTGGTCTAACAGTGGGCTTAATGCTAGAATGTATAAATAACCAATCTTCCCTAAAGCCAATAATATCCAATAAAGCCTAGTCCTATTTAGTTTAGCGTCACTTATATAAAAACAGAGAATTTGTTTTTTAAGAAATCCATTGCTGTGCAGGCTCTCATTTCGTAATATATTTCCATTATGAGTTATATAGCTGTAGCCTACAACCAAGCAAATAAAACGGGGTATGCCACTCTAAACTGGTTTGACAGAAATGGTAGCAGAAGGTGAATGGTTAACTTTTGTTGCACAGTAGACGATGCTACTTCCCATGTAGCGCAAATGCTCACTCTCGGTGTGATGGAGGCGTTAGGTTTTTAATTGAAGTGATTAGTGGAATCAGAATCAAGCCCCACCCCTCAACAATCAGAAGTGATCTCAACACGTTCATATAAAAGTAGTCGGAGGCGAGGACTTGTTGTGGTGTAACGTTACTGGATACGATCGGAGTTGCAATAAAGACCGATATCAGACGGGAAAAATGCTCATGAATTGGAGGATCGTCGTTCCTTTGCTCGCGGTGGCTTTCATCGTGACGAGCGCCGATGGGATACCGGGGGGCGTCGTGGACGCAGATATGAACGACCCCGCTACCAGAGACGCGCTGCAGTTCGCGGTGGCCGAATACAACAAGGGAACAAACGACCCGTATGTTTGGCAGGTGGCCAAGGTTGTCAAAGCTCAGAAACAGGTCAGTCCTTTTTGTAAATCTTTTTATCAGTTGAACGAAGACACAATGTTGGTCGTTCATTGTGTAACGTAGTTTCCACGGTTGAAATATCTTAATATAGACCAGTGAATTTATTAACGCACTTCATCTACTCTGAATGCGGCAGAATGGTCAATGTTTTAGTTAATGTACGACACCTGTCGAATAGGACCGGTGTCAGTAAACGTCGGCCAAAAAAAAACAGTTTGTTGGCAGCAACAGTCATCAACGCTCTTAACATGAGGACAGCCTGACCACTGCATAGCAGAGTTGGCGACACCAATGTAATGAAACAGGCAGGGAGCAGGTCTCGAACCCTCGACCTTCTAGCCCGGTCCTATCGACTGTGCCGCAAAAGCATGCTCAAGCGGCAGAGTCGATTTCCGCGCTTATAAACCCAGGGTTGTTACACTACTAAAGTCGTTTTTGGGTGTGTTTACTTTACTATTTGACTTTTACTCAATACATTTTCCCTGACACCCAAAAGTGCTCGTTACATTTCAAATGCTTAGCAGGACAGAAATGGTCAAGTTCCCTTATCAAGAGATCATCCCTACTACTCTGCTCTGGCATACTCATTAAACACTAATGCTTAGTTCATTCATTGTTGGCGTGTGCCTCTGCATATCCATTAATGACAAATACAAGAGTCGTGATCTCTGGTTTGCTTAATTTAAGGAACGTGAAATGATTTTATACTTTAACTCAAGTAGTATTTTTACTGGGTAACTAACGAGTCATTTTCTTCACTCTAGCTCAAGTGTGACAATTTGGGTACTTGTTCCACTGCTGCTAGGGCGAGTAAAATGGTCAGTGAGGTGTACACTAATTTGTCTCCGGAAGTAGTTAGCAAGCTAACCAACTACAGTTCAATCGCACCGACAATTGTTGTAATGTTAAATGACGAGACCGAGGCATTGATGTGAGTAACCAGTCTTGTTCAGTACATTGCAATACCTCCGGGAATCTCAAGCACACCGGTAAAAACACTGGACTTGCAGTAATGAACATTTACCAACAGATGGCATCACTGTGCCATTATACACCCATAACAATCTAATTGCATTTTGGTGGTCATTTCCAATGGAACGCTGCATGTGTGTGGTGCATATTTGTATTTATTGAACGTATGCGTTGATGGCTCTACAAATGGTAGAAAGTGAATGTAACTTGTTGCGCACATCTAGATGCTTCCGGTGTGGTCGAGACGTTAACCTGGGTGCTTGACTGCTATTGTAATGTCTGAATGCTTGGATCAAGCCTGCTCACAGCAACACCCTCTGAATTACATGGACAATCTGACGACACTGCATTTATGAACGCCCAGACGGCGCTCTGGACGTCGAGTTAATTTAGGAATACACCGTAGCTACTTTATACAATGGCGTTGTTGAATAGGCCTTTGCTTAGCTTGAAGGGTATTTCTAACGGTCAATTATTGATTGACATTTTTTTATTAAACTTTATTTTGGTAAAAGTTCCTACTATTTCGTACTTCCACGAGATGTAGTAACGTCACAAACATAAGGTTGCTACCCAAGCCGGCTGGTCGTTTGTACTATCGGTTCGGTTGCAGGAGATGCGACTCAGTTTGAGCTTTGTTCTTACAGGTGGTAGCTGGGATAAAGTACATCTTCACAGTGCTGATGGCCAGGACCCTGTGCAGGAAGGGAGGTGTGGAGAAGGACTGCGCTGTGGCCCCAGCTGTGGTAAGGACCACAAGGCTAGCCTGGTCCCAGATCTGTTTGTGTTAACACTGGCACTTCAGCTCAGTGCTTCCTACATGTACAGCTTAAGAATGGTCCATTTTTAGTTTATAATTTGTTACAAACAGTGAACACATTGGTAACTAAACTACTTATAAACTGTTAGTAAATCCTACTTGTAACGTGTTACCCATTTCACTATTGGCTCAGTATTGAGTTTGTTACAAATTGCTTCCTTTGCAAAGGGAAGTTTCAGGTGAGATTTCTATAGATGAATGTCTGTTGGCAGTGTTTGAGCATCAAAACCATGATTCATTGTGGGTACATTTTGCCTAACTACTCTACAAATAATAAATGTGTTTATGATGCAAGGTGATTTGTAGCTCAGGTAGTCAGATGCAATGTCCAACAAACCTTTTGTCAGGTGTTATGCTGCTGAAGGGGTGTGACCATACCAACTCGTGTTGCTTCCTGTTTCCTCAGACCTACCAGTGCATCTTTGAGGTGTGGAGCCGCCCCTGGCTGGGAGTGCTCCAGTTGATCAAGCAAGCCTGCGAGGAGTAAAGACTTCAATTGTCTAGTCTACCCAGTTAATATTTATTACCAGTGGTGTTAGTCTTACCTAAGCAGATCTACCTCATCTATGATGTATTCAGAGAATCCAACTCATTTTCCTACTTATTGCATTCCCACACCAATATAGCACTTAAAATAAGAACTGCTGTGTTGATGATGGTTTGTCAGCGCTATGCAACAGTGGAACTAAATAAAACCTGTTTCGTTACATTTACATGTTTCATTTTGTTGCCAGATGAACAAATCTTAGACCCATTATTTTGTGAGAAAATAGTTAAATGTTGATAAATATAACGTTCAGTCACCCGCCCAATGATTCACAGGACAGACCAATGTTAAAAAGGCTCATGCATTCAACATGGAGGTTGTCCATCACAACCTCTAAATAGGTCAGAGAAGGGACTACTAAAAAGGTGTTGGCTATTTATGCAGTATTATAAACTGGGTGGTTGGTGCCCTGAATGCTGATTGGCTGACAGCCGTGGTGTATCGGGCTATAACTTATTTTTACTGGTCTAATTACGTTGGTAGCTAGTTATTAATAGCAGTAAGGCACCTCAGATTTGTGTTATGGCCAATATACCACAACCCCCTTGGGCATTATCACTTAGTATTACTCTTAGGAAGTGTTTGTATGCAGGCTATAGCAGTGACTTGACATCAAATTTGTCTTATGCGCCAAAAACATGTGTAAACCTTACAGTGCAATGCTTACTAGCCCCTAACCAACAATGCGGTTTAAAAACATATAAAAAGCAACAGTAAAATAACAATAGCAAGGCTATATATACAGGGGGTACCATTTAGTGGAGGTAATTGGCTTGTGATAAATCAGTCTACTGCAGTGCTGAATAACTGCTTAACTGTCAGTGATGCCTAATGCTTAGCAAATAACTGAAATCGAGCTTAAATTGGTTATACACAATGGTGTCAGTGTCTTGGCTTCATACAAGACTACAGACTCATTCAAATTAGGCTATTTTTGATATTTTCAGCCTGGCATTCAAGAAAAGTAGGACAACAAAACTTTAAAATGTAAATAAGCTTCTGAAAGTTATAACCACTACTGGGCCTACAGCTAAAACCCCCACTACTGGGCCTACAGCTAAAACCCCCACTACTGGGCCTACAGCTAAAACCCCCACTACTGGGCCTACAGCTAAAACCCCCACTACTGGGCCTACAGCTAAAACCCCCACTACTGGGCCTACAGCTAAAACCCCCACTACTGGGCCTACAGCTAAAACCCCCACTACTGGGCCTACAGCTAAAACCCCCACTACTGGGCCTACAGCTAAAACCCCCACTACTGGGCCTACAGCTAAAACCCCCACTACTGGGCCTACAGCTAAAACCCCCACTACTGGGCCTACAGCTAAAACCCCCACTACTGGGCCTACAGCTAAAACCCCCACTACTGGGCCTACAGCTAAAACCCCCACTACTGGGCCTACAGCTAAAACCCCCACTACTGGGCCTACAGCTAAAACCCCCACTACTGGGCCTACAGCTAAAACCCCCACTACTGGGCCTACAGCTAAAACCCCCACTACTGGGCCTACAGCTAAAACCCCCACTACTGGGCCTACAGCTAATACCCCCACTATAAGGCCTACAGCTAATACCCCCACTATAAGGCCTACAGCTAATACCCCCACTATAAGGCCTACAGCTAATACCCCCACTATAAGGCCTACAGCTAATACCCCCACTATAAGGCCTACAGCTAATACCCCCCCACTATAAGGCCTACAGCTAATACCCCCCCACTATAAGGCCTACAGCTAATACCCCCCCACTATAAGGCCTACAGCTAATACCCCCCCACTATAAGGCCTACAGTTAATACCCCCCCACTATAAGGCCTACAGCTAATACCCCCCCACTATAAGGCCTACAGCTAATACCCCCCCACTATAAGGCCTACAGCTAATCCCCCCCCACTATAAGGCCTACAGCTAATCCCCCCCCACTATAAGGCCTACAGCTAAACCCCCCCCACTATAAGGCCTACAGCTAAACCCCCCCCACTATAAGGCCTACAGCTAAACCCCCCCCACTATAAGGCCTACAGCTAAACCCCCCCCACTATAAGGCCTACAGCTAAACCCCCCCCACTATAAGGCCTACAGCTAAACCCCCCCCACTATAAGGCCTACAGCTAAACCCCCCCCACTATAAGGCCTACAGCTAAACCCCCCCCACTATAAGGCCTACAGCTAAACCCCCCCCACTATAAGGCCTACAGCTAAACCCCCCCCACTATAAGGCCTACAGCTAAACCCCCCCCACTATAAGGCCTACAGCTAAACCCCCCCCCACCTAGAAGGCCTACAGCTAAACCCCCCCCCACCTAGAAGGCCTACAGCTAAACCCCCCCCCACCTAGAAGGCCTACAGCTAAACCCCCCCCCACTATAAGGCCTACAGCTAAACCCCCCCCCACTATAAGGCCTACAGCTAAACCCCCCCCCACTATAAGGCCTACAGCTAAACCCCCCCCACTATAAGGCCTACAGCTAAACCCCCCCCACTATAAGGCCTACAGCTAAACCCCCCCCACTATAAGGCCTACAGCTAAACCCCCCCCACTATAAGGCCTACAGCTAAACCCCCCCCACTATAAGGCCTACAGCTAAACCCCCCCCACTATAAGGCCTACAGCTAAACCCCCCCCACTATAAGGCCTACAGCTAAACCCCCCCCACTATAAGGCCTACAGCTAAACCCCCCCCACTATAAGGCCTACAGCTAAACCCCCCCCACTATAAGGCCTACAGCTAACCCCCCCCCACTATAAGGCCTACAGCTAAACCCCCCCCACTATAAGGCCTACAGCTAAACCCCCCCCCCACCTAGAAGGCCTACAGCTAAACCCCCCCCCACCTAGAAGGCCTACAGCTAAACCCCCCCCCACCTAGAAGGCCTACAGCTAAACCCCCCCCCACCTAGAAGGCCTACAGCTAAACCCCCCCCCACCTAGAAGGCCTACAGCTAAACCCCCCCCCACCTAGAAGGCCTACAGCTAAACCCCCCCCCACCTAGAAGGCCTACAGCTAAACCCCCCCCCCACCTAGAAGGCCTACAGCTAAACCCCCCCCCACCTAGAAGGCCTACAGCTAAACCCCCCCCCACCTAGAAGGCCTACAGCTAAACCCCCCCCCACCTAGAAGGCCTACAGCTAAACCCCCCCCCACCTAGAAGGCCTACAGCTAAACCCCCCCCCCACCTAGAAGGCCTACAGCTAAACCCCCCCCCACCTAGAAGGCCTACAGCTAAACCCCCCCCCACCTAGAAGGCCTACAGCTAAAACCCCCCCCACCTAGAAGGCCTACAGCTAAAACCCCCCCCCACCTAGAAGGCCTACAGCTAAAACCCCCCCCCACCTAGAAGGCCTACAGCTAAAACCCCCCCCCACCTAGAAGGCCTACAGCTAAACCCCCCCCCCACCTAGAAGGCCTACAGCTAAAAACCCCCCCCACCTAGAAGGCCTACAGCTAAAAACCCCCCCCACCTGGAAGGCCTACAGCTAAAAACCCCCCACCCGGAAGGCCTACAGCTAAAAACCCCCCACCCGGAAGGCCTACAGCTAAAAACCCCCCACCCGGAAGGCCTACAGCTAAAAAAACCCCACCCGGAAGGCCTACAGCTAAAAACCCCCCACCCGGAAGGCCTACAGCTAAAAACCCCCCACCCGGAAGGCCTACAGCTAAAAACCCCCCACCCGGAAGGCCTACAGCTAATAAAAACCCCCCACCCGGAAGGCCTACAGCTAATAAAAACCCCCCACCCGGAAGGCCTACAGCTAAAAAAAAAAACCCACCCGGAAGGCCTACAGCTAAAAAAAACCCACCCGGAAGGCCTACAGCTAAAAAACCCCCACCCGGAAGGCCTACAGCTAAAAACCCCCCACCCGGAAGGCCTACAGCTAAAAACCCCCCACCCGGAAGGCCTACAGCTAAAAACCCCCCACCCGGAAGGCCTACAGCTAAAAAAAAAACACCCAGAAGGCCTACAGCTAAAACCCCCACTAGTGGACCTACAGCTAAAACCCCCACTAGTGGACCTACAGCTAATACCCCCACTAGTGGACCTACAGCTAATACCCCCACTAGTGGGCCTACAGCTAATACCCCCAACAGTGGGCCTACAGCTAATACCGCTACTAGGCCTTCAAATCAAATGTCACACACACATGGTTAGCAGATGTTAATATGAGTGTAGCGAAATGCTTGTGCTTCTGGTTCCGACAGTGCAGTAATATCTAACAATTCCCCAACAACTACTTAATACATACATCTAAAGGGGTGAATGAGAATAAGTACATATAGATATATGGCCGAGCGGCATAGGCAATGTGCAATAGACGGTACAAAATACAGTATAAAAATTAGTAATATAAGATATGCAAACATTAAAGTGACTGGTCAATTTGTTAAAGTGGCCAGTGATTGTGTCTCCATGTAGGCAGCAGCCCCTCTCAGTTAGTGATGGCGGTCTGATGGCCTTGAGATGGAAGCTGTTCTTCAGTCTCTCGGTCCCAGCTGTACTGGATGCACCTGTACTGACCTCGCCTTCTGGATGGAAGCGGTGTGAACAGGCAGTGGCTCGGTTGGTTGTCTGTTTTATCTTCCTGTGACATATCGGGTGCTATAGGTGTCATGGAGGGCAGATAGTTTACCCCCAGTGATATGTTGTGCAGACCGCACCACCCTCAGCCTTGCGGTTGAAGGCGGTGCAGGTGCCGTACCAGGCGGTGATACAGCCCGACAGGATTCACTCGATTGTGGATCTGTAAAAGTTAGTCCGGGTTTTGGGTGACAAGCCGAATTTCTTCAGCCTCCTGAGGTTGAAGAGGTGCTGTTGCGCCACCTTCACCACACTGTCTGTGTGGGTGGACCATTTCAATTTGTCGTTGATGTGTACGCCGAGGAACTTAACTTTCCACTTTCTCCACTACTGTCCCTTGGATGTGGATAGGGGGTTGCTCCCTCTGCTGTTTCCTGAAGTCCACGATCAGCTCCTTTGTTTTGGTGACGTTGAGTGAGGTTGTTTTCCTGACACCACACTCCGAGTGCCCTCACCTCCTCCTTGTAGGCCGTCTCGTCGTTGTTGGTAATCAAGCCCAATACTGTTGTGTCGTCTGCAAACTTGATTGAATTGGAGGTGTGCATGGCCACGCAGTCGTGGGTGAACAGAGATTACAAGAGGGAGCTGAGCGCGCACCCTTGTGAGTCCCCAGTGTCATGACGTTGCCTGTTTGGGTACATCAAGCCCCATCCCCCTCTCCCTGCCACTCCCTGCCTCCCCCTTTCCTCCTTCAACCCATGCTGTGGTCACAGAGAGACGTCGTAAATTCCTGAGAATCTCCTCATGGCCAAACAGTATTAGATGGGGTAAACTTTCAGGACAAAGGGATTTCTTCCACCTCACAGAACCTGAGGTACGAACAGATTTCATGTTCCGGAAAAAGTATAAAAGATCGGTGAAGATTCCAGCTATTAACTGGTCCGTTTGTCACAACTTGGGAGACTGTGTGGCTACATTACCATACCGCTGTTTATATAATAGCCTCAGATATGAGCTTTACATCTAATTGTTGTATAAGATGAATGAGTGAGTATGATACTGTTTGTATAATTGTGTAATATGATTTCCGACTGTTTAATGAAGAAAAATACAATTCCCTTTTGATTTGAACTAAATCAAAGGACTGCCCCTGAGCCCAGTTAGGGTCAGACATCCTGGGACAGCCCCTTTCTGCAATCCTAATAAAAACCCAACTCTGAGAAATTATCACTAGACCATGTTTTTCTCCATTAGGAGGAGAACGAAGGTTGTGTACCATTGCTGAATCTTTTAACCATACCACGTGGTTAAACTCTTAGACGAATAAGAACAAGTCTCTGATATTTACTACTAGTCTGCAGCTAGGAATTCGGTATCATTGAACGCGAAGAACGACAACCGCCGAAACATCCATTCTATAACGAGGGTCACTCTGAACTACCCACATTAACCAAGACAGAGAAAGACAGACGAAACTCTCCAACAGAAACTAACTTTTCACCAGCGATCAACACGACACACTGAGCGTAAATATATATATATATAATTGCAATTGTTCCCGAATGAGTGAGAGTTCATGTGTAAAGGATTAGCATGTCAATTGTTATAATTATGAACTCTGTAGTGACTTCTTAGTCGACCCCCAATTTTCCCTTTGTCTAACAAGCCGCCATGCCGGTTCAGCCCACTAGGGCATATTTCTCCTATCATTTCATGTCACCATTTTAAGTTTGTTTGTTTATGCATTTCTGTGAATTACTTAGTAATAAATAAATGATTTAAAACAATTGATGTATGGATGACTCATAGTGAAGCCTGGGTTCGTGCAGATAACCAACAATTTACGACGTTTGGAATGAGACTAACGTGAGGTAAAATAAATAAATCATTAATCAGCAGACTATTGATCAGATATGAAAATATCTGAAAGGTTATATTGGGAAATTATAACTTTGTAATCTGAATACCTTCCCTGGTGCCCCAAATTCATAGTTAATTAGTTACGTTATTAATCAGTTGATCGCGTAATCCCTAATTACAGGAATCTTTGATATAAACTATAAGTCTTCAATTTAATGACCGTAAAGACACGACACCATTTTTGAGGGTCAGCGTGGTGGAGATAATTACCCCCCTACCTTCACCACCTAGGGCGGCCCGTTAAGTCCAGGACACAATTGCAAACGGCGGGGTCCAGGCCCAGGGCCTCCAGCTTGATGAGTTTGGAGTGTACTATGGTGTTGAATGTTGAGCTGTAGTCAATGAACAGCATTCTTACATAAGTATTCCTCTTGTCCAGATGGGATAGGGCAGTGTGATGGCAATTGCATCATCTGTGGACCTGTTAGGGTGGTATGTAAACTGGAGTGGGTGGCCGGTAAGGTGGAGGTGATATGATCCTTGACTAGTCTCTCAAAGCACTTCATGATGACAGTGAGTGCTACGGGGCGGTAGTCATTTAATTTATCTTTGCCTTCTTAGGTACAAGATCAATGGTGGCCACCTTGAAGCATGTGGGGACAGCAGACTGGGATAGGGAGCGATTGAATATGTCTGTAAACACACCAGCCAGCTGGTCTGCGCATGCTCTGAGGACGCGCTTGGGATGCCATCTGGGCCAGCAGCCTTGCGAGGGTTAACATGTTTAAATATTTTATTCACATCAGCCATAGAGAAGGAGGGGGCGCGCAGTTCTTGTTAGTGGGCCGTGACGGTGGCACTGTATTATCCTCAAAGCGGGCAAAGAAGGTGTTTAGTTTGTCTGGAAGCGTGACGTCGGTGTCCGTGACGTGGCTGGTTTTCTTTTTGTAGTTTGATTTCCTGTAGACCCTGCTACATACGTCTCGTGTCTGAGCCGTTGAATTGCGACTGCACTTTGTCCCTGTACTGGCATTTCGCTTGTTTGATTGCCTTGCAGAGGGAATAACTACACGTTTTATATTCAGCCATATTCCCAGACTTCTTTCCATGGTTAAATGAGGTGGTTCGCGCTTTCAGTTTTGCGCGAATGCCGCCATTCATCCACAGTTTCTGGTTAGGGAAGGTTTTAATAGTCACAGTGAGTACATCTCCAATGCACTTCCTTATAAATTCACTCACCGAGTCAGCGTATAGGTCGAGGTTATTCTCTGAGGCTGACCGGAACATATCCCAGTCTGTGTGATCAAAACAATCTTGAAGCGTGGATTCCGATTGGTCAGACCAGCGTTGAATGGTTCTAGTCACTGGTACATCCTGTTTGAGTTTCTGCCTGTAAGACGGTAGGAGCAAGATGGCGCCTTGGTAGGATTTGCAGAAGGGATGGCAGGGGAGGGCTTCGTATGCATGTGGTCGAGTTAATTACCCCCCGACAACATATCCCGAGAGAGCCATGTTGCCGTGAAACAGAATGTTACAATATCTGATGTCTCTCTGGAAGGCAACCCTTGCTCGAATTTCATCTACCTTGTTGTCAAGAGACAGGACATTAGCGAGTAGTATACTCGGGAGTGGTGGGAGATGTGAACATCTACGGAGCCTGACCAGGAGGCCGCTCCGTCTGCCCCTTCTGCGGCGCCGTTGTCTTGGGTCGGCTTCTGGGATTAGATCGATTGTCCTGGGTGGTGGTCCAAACAAAGGATCCGCTTCTGGAAAGTCGTATTCCTGGTCATTATGTTGGTAAGTTGACGTCGCTCTTATATCCAATAGTTCTTCCTGTCTGTATGTAATAGACTTACAATTTCCCGGGGTAACAATGTAAGAAATAACTTGAGAGGATCTGCAGAGAAGAATGGGAGAAACTTCCCAAATACAGGTGTGCCAAGCTTGTAGTGTCAAACCCAAGAAGACTCATGGCTGTAATCGCTGCCAAAAGTGCTTCAACAAAGTACAGTAAAGGGTTTGAATAGTTATGTAAATGTGATTTCAGTTTTTTATTTGCAATCATTTTTCTAAAATAAGTGTTATGCTGTGTCATTATGGGGTATTGTGTGTAGATTGATGAGGGGGGAAAACAATTTAATCAATTTTAGAATAAGGCTGTAACGTAACAAAGTCAAGGGGACTGAATACTTTCCCAAAAGACTGTACGTCCCTCCCGGGAACAAGCTATATCTGCATACCCTGTAACCAGTGAATCATGGATGCCAATGGAAGCCACCCCCCCCCCCCCCCCCCCCCCCTAAAAACAAACAAGATCATTTATTTTGTCCTGGTGCCCCATAAAAAATTGTCAAGGGATGCCATTTTGGATTTGGCGTCACACCAATCACATCAAAAGCAGACCGTAATTTACAGAGAACTTGAAGTGTTGCGTCGTTTTCCTCCGGTGGTTGGCTAGCTAAAATCTTTCCTTTCTTAAAAACTCACGAATTGGAATAGGGATTTGAACTTGTGGTTTTCCTTCATTGTGCCCCTGGACTGAGATGATGGAAGTTCAATATGTAGCTAGCTAGATTTAATAGGTTAATGTTAACTAGCTGGCCTGTCGCATCGTTGCCCATGAAACAAACTTAAGCTAGCGAGCAAGTATTTTAGCCAGGTAGCCTAGGACAACAAAAACTTAAAGCTTGTACTATATGGCAGTCCATAAGCACAGACAGCAGACTGGTCTCAGACTAGATGTAACATGGTAAATGTAAATCTGGGACTCTCAAATTAGCATGATATGTTACATTTGGTATGGTTACATGAGATGGGTTACTTTAGAAAAAATAGCACGTTACGAATTGTAATTATACAGAATGGATGATTGACATGCACAAATTAACACATACCATAGGAACCGTAACATATACTAACTATATTGATCGGATTTACGTACAGAATCATGCGAAATGCTCTGAGACCACGTTGCAAACAAAGGATATCAAGGATCTGGAAAGATTCTGTATAGAGGAATAGTCTAAGATCCCTCCCAATGTGTTCTCCAATCTCATAAAAGTTTTAGAAAAATGCTGAGTGCCGTTATCCTCACAAGGTGAAGTATTGAATCATCTGGATTCCTATCTTTGAGAAAAAAAGATTAGGTGTTAAACAATCTTTCTCTGAGCAATTGTTTTAGTATAAAATATAATTTTCAATTTTTTTGGCATACAATATAGCTCAGTATTTATATTTATTTTTGTTGTTTTGTCTCATCTTTTGTCTCATCTTTATCACATTTAGGGCCTGCATGTATTAGCTAGATGGCGCCGACAGAGATGGTCGCCACGCTTCGAATCTTTAGGAAACTAAGCAGTATTTCGTTTTTTATGTATTATTTATTATTATTTATTACCCCAGGAAATCTTAAGTCTTATTACATACAGCCCGGAAGAACTATTGGATATAAGAGCGATGTCAACTTACCAACATAATGACCAGGAATACGACTTTCCAGAAGCGGATCCTCTGTTTGGACCACCACTCAAGACAATCGATCTAATCTCAGAAGCCGACCCAAGACAACGGCGTACAAGGGGCAGACGGAGCGGCCTCCTGGTCAGGCTCCGTAGATGTGCACATCTCCCGAGTATACTACTCGCAAATGTCCAGTCTCTTGACAACAAGGTAGATGAAATTCGAGCAAGGGTTGCCTTCCAGAGAGACATCAGATATTGTAACATTCTGTTTCACGGCAACATGGCTCTCTCGGGATATGTTGTCGGGGGGTAATATACTCGACCACATGCATACGAAGCCCTCCCCTGCCATTCCTTCTGCAAATCCTACCAAGGCGCCATCTTGCTCCTCCCGTCTTATAGGCAGAAATTCAAACAGGATGTACCAGTGACTAGAACCATTCAACGCTGGTCTGACCAATCAGAATCCACGCTTCAAGATTGTTTTGATCACGCGGACTGGGATATGTTCCGGTCAGCCTCAGAATAACCTCGACCTATACGCTGACTCGGTGAGTGAATTTATAAGGAAGTGCATTGGAGATGTTGTTCCCACTGTGACTATTAAAACCTTCCCTAACCAGAAACCGTGGACGAAATGGCAGCATTCGTGCAAAACTGAAAGCGCGAACCACCGCATTTAACCATGGAAAGAAGTCTGGGAATATGGCTGAATATAAAACGTGTAGTTATTCCCTCTGCAAGGCAATCAAACAAGCGACATGCCAGTATAGGGACAAAGTGGAGTCGCAATTCAATGGCTCAGACACGAGACGTATGTAGCAGGGTCTACAGGAATTCAGACTACAAAAAGAAAACCAGCCACGTCACGGTCAACGACGTCACGCTTCCAGACAAACTC
Organism: Salvelinus namaycush; assembly: GCF_016432855.1. Taxonomy (NCBI): domain Eukaryota; kingdom Metazoa; phylum Chordata; class Actinopteri; order Salmoniformes; family Salmonidae; genus Salvelinus; species Salvelinus namaycush. The sequence goes on along the minus strand of NC_052341.1, from coordinate 4,501,003 downwards.
AACACCTTCTTCGTACGCTTTGAGGATAATACTGTGCCACCATCACGGCCCACTAACAAGAACTGCGCACCCCTCCATGGCTGATGTGAATAAAACATTTAAACATGTTAACCCTCGCAGGGCTGCTGGCCCAGACGGCATCCCAAGCGTGTCCTCAGAGCTTGCGCAGACCAGCTGGCTGGTGTGTTTACAGACATATTCAATCGCTCCCTATCCCAGTCTGCTGTCCCCACATGCTTCAAGGTGGCCACCATTGATCCTGTACCTAAGAAGGCAAAGATAACAAATTAAATGACTACCGCCCCGTAGCACTCACTGTCATCATTTAGTGCTTTCAGAGACTAGTCAAGGATCATATCACCTCCACCTTACCGCCACCCACTCCAGTTTACATACCACCCTAACAGGTCCACAGATGATGCAATTGCCATCACACTGCCCTATCCCATCTGGACAAGAGGAATACTTATGTAAGAATGCTGTTCATTGACTACAGCTCAACATTCAACACCATAGTACACTCCAAACTCATCAAGCTGGAGGCCCTGGGCCTGGACCCCGCAGTGTGCAATTGTGTCCCTGACTTAACGGGCCGCCCCAGGTGGTGAAGGAAGGAAACATCATCTCCACCACGCTGACCCTCATCACTGGGGACTCACAAGGGTGCGTGCTCAGCTCCCCCTTGTAATCTCTGTTCACCCACGACTGCATGGCCATGCACACCTCTAATTCAATCATCAAGTTTGCAGACGACACAACAGTAGTGGGCTTGATTACCAACAACGAGGAGATAGCCTACAGGGAGGAGGTGAGGGCACTTGGAGTGTGGTGTCAGGAAAACACCCTCTCACTCAACGTCACCAAAACAAAGGAGCTGATCGTGGACTTCAGGAAACAGCAGAGGAAGCAACCCCCTATCCACATCCAAGGGACAGTAGTGGAGAAAGTGGAAAGTTAAGTTCCTCGGCGTACACATCAACGACCAACTGAAATGGTCCACCCACACAGACAGTGTGGTGAAGGTGGCGCAACAGCACCTCTTCAACCTCAGGAGGCTGAAGAAATTCAGCTTGTCACCCAAAACCCGGACTAACTTTTACATATCCACAATCGAGAGAATACTGTCGGGCTGTATCACCGCCTGGTACGGCACCTGCACCGCCTTCAACCGCAAGGCTGAGGGTGGTGCGGTCTGCACAATATATCACTGGGGGCAAACTATCTGCCCTCCATGACACCTATAGCACCCGATATGTCACAGGAAGATAAAAAAAAAGAACAAAGACAACCACCCGAGCCACTGCCTGTTCACACCGCTTCCATCCAGAAGGCGAGGTCAGTACAGCTTCTATCTCAAGACCATCAGACCGCTAAACAGCCATCACTAATTTAGAGAGGGGCTGCTGCCTACATGGAGACCCAATCACTGGCCACTTTAACAAATTGTTCACTAGTCACTTTAATGTTTGCATATCTTACATTACTCATGTTTATACTGTATTTTGTACAGTCTATTGCACATTGCCTATGCCGCTCATCCATATTTATATGTACATTTTCTCATTCACCCCTTTAGATGTGTGTATTAAGTAGTTGTTGGGGAATTGTTAGATATTACTGCACTGTCGGAACCAGAAGCACAAGCATTTTCCCTACACTCATATTAACATCTGCTAACCATGTGTATGTGACATTTGATTTGAAGGCCTAGTAGGGGTATTAGCTGTAGGCCTACTAGTGGGGGTATTAGCTGTAGGCCTTCTAGTGGGGGTATTAGCTGTAGGCCTTCTAGTGGGGGTATTAGCTGTAGGCCTTCTAGTGGGGGTATTAGCTGTAGGCCTTCTAGTGGGGGTATTAGCTGTAGGCCTTCTAGTGGGGGTATTAGCTGTAGGCCTTCTAGTGGGGGTATTAGCTGTAGGCCTTCTAGTGGGGGTATTAGCTGTAGGCCTTCTAGTGGGGGTATTAGCTGTAGGCCTTCTAGTGGGGGTATTAGCTGTAGGCCTTCTAGTGGGGGTATTAGCTGTAGGCCTTCTAGTGGGGGTATTAGCTGTAGGCCTACTAGTGGGGGTATTAGCTATAGGCCTTCTAGTGGGGGTATTAGCTATAGGCCTTCTAGTGGGGGTATTAGCTGTAGGCCTACTAGTGGGGGTATTAGCTGTAGGCCTACTAGTGGGGGTATTAGCTGTAGGCCTACTAGTGGGGGTATTAGCTATAGGCCTTCTAGTGGGGGTATTAGCTGTAGGCCTTCTAGTGGGGGTATTAGCTGTAGGCCTACTAGTGGGGGTATTAGCTGTAGGCCTACTAGTGGGGGTATTAGCTATAGGCCTTCTAGTGGGGGTATTAGCTGTAGGCCTTCTAGTGGGGGTATTAGCTGTAGGCCTTCTAGTGGGGGTATTAGCTGTAGGCCTTCTAGTGGGGGTATTAGCTGTAGGCCTTCTAGTGGGGGTATTAGCTGTAGGCCTTCTAGTGGGGGTATTAGCTGTAGGCCTTCTAGTGGGGGTATTAGCTGTAGGCCTTCTAGTGGGGGTATTAGCTGTAGGCCTTCTAGTGGGGGTATTAGCTGTAGGCCTTCTAGTGGGGGTATTAGCTATAGGCCTTCTAGTGGGGGTATTAGCCGTAGGCCCACTAGTGGTTATAACTGTCAGTAGCTTATTTACATTTTAAAGTTTTGTTCTGTCCTACTTTTCTTGAATGCCAGGCCGTGCACCATGTTATCACCAACAAAAATAGCCTAATTTGAATGATGAGTCTGTAGTCTTGTATGAAGCCAAGACACTGACACCATTGTGTATAACCAATTTAAGCTCGATTTCAGTTATTTGCTAAGCATTAGGCATCACTGACAGTTAAGCAGTTATTCAGCACTGCAGTAGACTGATTTATCACAAGCCAATTACCTCCACTAAATGGTACCCCCTGTATATATAGCCTTGCTATTGTTATTTTACTGTTGCTCTTTAAATGTTTTTAAACTGCATTGTTGGTCAGGGGCTTGTAAGCATTTCACTGTAAGGTTTACACTCTTTTTGGCGCGTAAGACAAATTCGATGTCAAGTCACAGCTATAGCCTGCATACAAACACTTCCTAAGAGTAATAATGCCCAAGGGGGTTGTGGTATATTGGCCATAACACAAATCTGAGGTGCCTTAATGCTATTAATAACTACCTACCAACGTAAATAGACCAGTAAAAATAAGTTATAGCCCGATACACCACGGCTGTCAACCAACCACCCAGTTTATAATACTGCATAAATAGCCAACACCTTTTCAGTAGTCCCTTCTCTGACCTATTTAGAGGTTGTGATGGACAACCTCCATGTTGAATGCATGAGCCTTTTTAACATTGGTCTGTCCTGTGAATCATTGGGCGGGTGACTGAACGTTATATTTCTTAACATTTATCTATTTTTTCACAAAATAATGGGTCTAAGATTAGTTCATCTGGCAACAAAATGAAACATGTAAATGTAACAGGTTTTATTTAGTTCCACTGTTGCATAGCGCTGACAAACCATCATCAACACAGCAGTTCTTATTTTAAGTGCTATATTGGTGTGGGAATGCATTAAGTAGGAAAATGAGTTGGATTCTCTGAATACATCATAGATGAGGTAGATCTGCTTAGGGAAGACTAACACCACTGGTAATAAATATTAACTGGGTAGACTAGACAATTGAAGTCCTCTCTCCTTTGGGTCTTTACTCCTCGCAGGCTTGCTTGATCAACTGGAGCGCTCCCAGCCAGGGGCGGCTCCACACCTCAAAGATGCACTGGTAGGTCTGAGGAAACAGGAAGCAACACGAGTTGGTATGGTCACACCCCTTCAGCAGCATAACACCTGACAAAAGGTTTGTTGGACATTGCATCTGACTGCCTGAGCTACAAATCACCTTGCATCATAAACAATTTTATTATTTGTAGAGTAGTCAGGCAAAAATGTACCCACAATGAATCATGGTTTTGATGCTCTCAAACACTGCCAACAGACATTCATCTATAGAAATGTCACCTGAAACTTCCCTTTGCAAACAAAGCAATTTGTAACAAAATCAATACTGAACCAATAGTGAAATGGGTAACACGTTACAAGTAGGATTTACTAACGTTTATAAGTAGTTTATTAGTTACCAATGTGTTAACTGTTTGTAACAGGTTATAAACTAAAAATGGACCATTCTTTAGCTGTACATATAGGAAGCACTGAGCTGCAGTGCCAGTGTTAACACAAACAGATCTGGGACCAGGCTAGCCTTGTGGTCCTTACCGCAGCTGGGCCCTGATGCAAAGCGCAGTCCATCGGCACGCCTCCCTCCCTGCACAGGGACCTGGCCATCCGCACTGTGAAGATGTACTTCATCCCAGCTACCACCTGTAAGCAGAGGATGGTCAGCACTTCAGACATAGAAATCACCCATCTTGAATGAGGAACCTGTTCTAGTGATTCATTTATGAATACAGAAGAACAACGCTCAATGACTGAGTCTCATCTCCTGCAAACGAACCGATACGACCAGCCGGCTTGGATAGCAACCTTATGTTTGTGACGTTAATATATCTCGTGGAAGTACGAAATAGTGTTGACTTTAACCAAAATAAAGTTTAATTAAAAAAGGTCTAACAATAATTGACTGTTGGTAACCCGTATAAAAAGTGACAATGCCCTCGAAGCCAGTGTTGAGGATATATTGGCATGGTTGCCGGCCCTCGACGAACCCCTGTGCCAATATATCCTCCAAACACCGTCTTCCCAGACATTAGCACTTCATGCATACGGTAGAAATACCCTTCAAGCTAAGCAAAGGCCTATTCAACGCCATTGTATAAAGTAGCTACGGTGTATTCCTAAATTAACTCGACGTCCAGAGCGCCGTCTGGGCGTTCATAAATGCAGTGTCGTCAGATTGTCCATGTAATTCAGAGGGTGTTGCTGTGAGCAGGCTTGATCCAAGCATTCAGACATTACAATAGCAGTCAAGCACCCAGGTTAACGTCTCGACCACACCGACAGCATCTAGATGTGCGCAACAAGTTATTCGCTTTCTACCATTTGTAGAGCCATCAACGCATACGTTCAATAAATACAAATATGCACCACACAAGACATGCAGCGTTCCATTGGAAATGACCACCAAAATGCAATTAGATTGTTATGGGTGTATAATGGCACAGTGATGCCATCTGTTGGTAAATGTTCATTACTGCAAGTCCAGTGTTTTTACCGGTGTGCTTGAGATTCCCGGAGGTATTGCAATGTACTGAACAAGACTGGTTACTCGCATCAATGCCTCGGTCTCGTCATTCAACATTCAAACAATTGTCGGTGCGATTGAACTGTAGTTGGTTAGCTTGCTAGCTACTTCCGGAGACAAATTAGTGTACACCTCAGACCATTTTACTGCCCTAGCAGCAGTGGAACAAGTACCCAAATTGTCACACTTGAGCTAGAGTGAAGAAAATGACTCGTTAGTTACCCAGTAAAAATACTACTTGAGGTAAAGTATAAAATCATTTCACATTCCTTAAATTAAGCAAACCAGAGATCACAACTCTTGTATTTGTCATTAATGGATATGCAGAGGCACACGCCAACAATGAATGAACAAGGCATTAGTGTTTAATGAGTATGCCAGAGCAGAGTAGTAGGGATGATCTCTTGATAAGGGAACTTGACCATTTCTGTCCTGCTAAGCATTTGAAATGTAACGAGCACTTTTGGGTGTCAGGGAAATTGTATGGAGTAAAAGTCATCAAATAGTAAAGTAAAAACAGCCAAAAAATGACTAGTAATTTAACATGTTTACGCCACTGCCTAGCAGAGTTGGTCAGCTGTCCTCATGTTAAGAGCGTTGATGACTGTTGCTGCCAACAAACTGGGTTTTGGCCGAAGTTTACTGACACCGGTCCTATTCGACAGGTGTCGTACATTAACTAAAACATTGACCATTCTGCCGCATTCAGAGTAGATGAAGTGCGTTAATAAATTCACTGGTCTATATTAAGATATTTCAACCGTGGAAACTATGCTATACAAATGAACGACCAACATTGTGTCTTCTTTACACTGATAAAAAGATTAACAAAAAGGGACTGACCTGTTTCTGAGCCTTGACAACCTTGGCCACCTGCCTAACATACAGGTCGTTTGTTCCCTTGTTGTATTCGGCCACCGCGAACTTCAGCGCGTCTCTGGTAGCGGGGTCGTTCATATCTGCGTCCACGACGCCCCCCGGTATCCCATCGGCGCTCGTCACGATGAATGCCACCGCGAGCAAAGGAACGACGATCTTCCAATTCATGAGCATTTTTCCCGTCTGATATCGGTCTTTATTGCAACTCCGATCGTATCAAGTAACGTTACACCACAACAAATCCTCGCCTCCGACGACTTTTATATGAACGTGTTGAGGTCACTTCTGATTGTTGAGGGGTGGGGCTTGATTCTGATTCCACTAATCACTTCAATTAAAAACCTAACGCCTCCATCACACCGAGAGTGAGCATTTGCGCTACATGGGAAGTAGCATCGTCTGGATATGTGTGCAACAAAAGTTAACCATTCACCTTCTGCTACCATTTCTGTCAAACCAGTTTAGAGTGGCATACCCCGTTTTATTTGCTTGGTTGTAGGCTACAGCTATATAACTCATAATGGAAATATATTATGAAATGAGAGCCTGCACAGCAATGGATTTCTTAAAAAACGAATTCTCTGTTTTTATATAAGTGACGCTAAACTAAATAGGACTAGGCTTTATTGGCTATTATTGGCTTTGGGGAAGCTATGACTATTTATACATTCTAGCGTTAAGCCTACTGTTAGACCACAGTTAGAAGTTACCAGTGTCTTTGACATTAGACAGTGGTTACTTACAAGCTAGGCCTGGCCAGGCGTGTCAAACTCATTCCACTGAGGGCCGAGTGTCAGCGGGTTTTTGGTTTCTCTTTCAATTAAGACCTAGGCAACCAGGTGAGGGTAGTTCCTTACTAATTAGTGACCTTAATTCATCAATCAAGAACAGGGGTAGAGCAAAAACCTGCAGACACTCTGCCCTCCTTGGAATGAGTTTTACATGGGGCTAGGCTATATTCGTGATTTGACTTCTGTGCTTGTTATATAGCCTATGTCAATGGCCTCAAGGTATTGATGACACAAACATGAGAAATGAAATTAGAATGAATTATTGTATTTTCTTATCATCACTGTGGACATATGTCAATAGTTTAGAGAAATGGTGCTTTCAATACAACTGAGAACTCGTGAATAAAACGAGGTCAAAACATGATGTAAGTGATCTTCAAGTCGGAACTTCTGAGCTCTAGAAAGATGCGTGAGGTCCTGACTTCGAATTCCGAGTTGGATCACCGTTCAAAAATATTTTCCCCAGTCGGAACTCGTTTGTCCCGAGTTCCCAGTTGTGGTGAAAGCACTGAAGTCGGAGATTTCCGTGTTCACAGTTGATGTGAACGCGACAAACGTCCAGACTTCAATCACTGACGCACAGACAGGAGCGCACTTTGGAACTGCAGGACTCTTGAGTAACCATGCAGACTATTGAAGTTCTGAAGTGAGTAGTTCTTTATGTGGATAAATAGGGCGTATTTAATCAAACCATTGCATAAGAGTATATTCATCGCCTATAGATGTGATTAAGACTAAAGAGGTCAATGGAACGCAGACAGTCGGGATAGAAGAATGATGGCGGTTTGGCGGCGCACTTTCAACAAACAAAGTGGAGATTCGTCAAATCATGATCGATGTATTGTAACAGGCCCACACTTTGGTTACCAATGTTCGATTTGCATATATTTGGCTGTTTTCGATGCATAACATTTAGAAATCGTCCCTTTTCAGGTTTGGAAGAAGTGACCGCAAAATGCTAACTCCATTTGTATAAACTGGTAGCATAGCTAGGATAGAGAAATCTAGGTTTGGAGGCGTGTCGTTTTTAAAGGTGCACATGTAGAAATCTGGGTTTGGAGGCGTGTCGTTTTTAAAGGTGCACATGTAGAAATCTGGGTTTGGAGGCGTGTCGTTTTTAAAGGTGCACATGTAGAAATCTGGGTTTGGAGGCGTGTCGTTTTTAAAGGTGCACGTGCAGAAATCACTTCGCTATTTTCTGGTTGCAAAACTTCTAATAGTTCGCCTACTGTCAGTTTTATTTGACTACAAGTATGGAACGATGATATTCTACACTATTTAAACAATTTGGAAATATATTTTCCATTACCACATATAGTAATATCAGCTAATTGAAGCTTGTGTACAAAACACCAAGTAAAAAGATGCATAGAAATGTCGCCCATAGAACAGATCTTGCGCCGCCAAACCGCCGTCCTTCTTCTCTCCCGACTGTCTGCGTTCCATTGACCTCTTTAGTCTTACCCACATCTATAGGCGATGAATATACTCTTATGCAATGGTTTGATTAAATACGCCCTATTTATCCACATAAAGAACTACTCACTTCAGAACTTCAATAGTCTGCATGGTTACTCAAGAGTCCTGCAGTTCCAAAGTGCGCTCCTGTCTGTGCGTCAGTGATTGAAGTCTGGACGTTTGTCGCGTTCAAATCAACTGTGAACTCGTTAATCTCCGACAGTGCTTTCAAGACAACTGGGAACTCGGGACAAACGAGTTCCGATTGGGAAAAATCTTTTTGAACGGCGATCCAACTCGGAATTCGAAGTCGGGACCTCACGCATCTTTCTAGAGCTCAGAAGTTCCGACTTGAAGATCACTGACATCATGTTTTGACTTCGTTTTGTTCCCGAGTTCTCAGTTGTATTGAAAGCACCATTTCACTAAACTATTGACATATGTCCACAGTGATGATAAGAAAATACAATTATTCATTCTAATTTCATTTCTCAGGTTTGTGTCATCAATAACTTGAGGCCATTGACATATAACAAGCACAGAAGTCAAATCACGAATATAGCCTAGCCCCATGTAACCACTGTCTAATGTCAAAGACACTGGTAACTTGTAACTGTGGTCTAACAGTGGGCTTAATGCTAGAATGTATAAATAACCAATCTTCCCTAAAGCCAATAATAGCCAATAAAGCCTAGTCCTATTTAGTTTAGCGTCACTTATATAAAAACAGAGAATTCGTTTTTTAAGAAATCCATTGCTGTGCAGGCTCTCATTTCGTAATATATTTCCATTATGAGTTATATAGCTGTAGCCTACAACCAAGCAAATAAAACGGGGTATGCCACTCTAAACTGATTTGACAGAAATGGTAGCAGAAGGTGAATGGTTAACTTTTGTTGCACAGTAGACGATGCTACTTCCCATGTGGCGCAAATGCTCACTGTCGGTGTGATGGAGGCGTTAGGTTTTTAATTGAAGTGATTAGTGGAATCAGAATCAAGCCCCACCCCTCAACAATCAGAAGTGACCTCAACACGTTCATATAAAAGTCGTCGGAGGCGAGGATTTGTTGTGGTGTAACGTTACTTGATACGATCGGAGTTGCAATAAAGACCGATATCAGACGGGAAAAATGCTCATGAATTGGAAGATCGTCGTTCCTTTGCTCGCGGTGGCATTCATCGTGGCGAGCGCCGATGGGATACCGGGGGGCGTCGTGGACGCAGATATGAACGACCCCGCTACCAGAGACGCGCTGAAGTTCGCCGTGGCCGAATACAACAAGGGAACAAACGACCCGTATGTTTGGCAGGTGGCCGGTGGCAGGTGGCCAAGGTTGTCAAGGCTCAGAAACAGGTCAGTCCTTTTATAAATATTTTTATCAGTTGAACGAAGACACAATGTTGGTCATTCATTGTGTTGCGTAGTTTCCACGGTTGAAATATCTTAATATAGACCAGTGAATTTATTAACGCACTTCATCTACTCTGAATGCGGCAGAATGGTCAATGTTTTAGTTAATGTACGACACCTGTCGAATAGGACCGGTGTCAGTAAACGTCGCCCAAAACCCAGTTTGTTGGCAGCAACAGTCATCAACGCTTTTACATGAGGGCAGCCTGACCAACTCTGCTAGGCAGTGGCGTTAACATGTTAAAGGCTGTTTTTTGGCTGTTTTTACTTTACTATTTGATGACTTTTACTCCATACAATTTCCCTGACACCCAAAAGTGCTCGTTACATTTCAAATGCTTAGTAGGACAGAAATGGTCAAGTTCCCTTATCAAGAGATCATCCCTACTACTCTACTCTGGCATACTCATTAAACACTAATGCTTAGTTCATTCATTGTTGGCGTGTGCCTCTGCATATCCATTAATGACAAAAACAATAGTCGTGATCTCTGGTTTGCTTAATTTAAGGAACATGAAATTATTTTGTACTTGAAATCAAGTAGTATTTTTACTGGGTAACGAGTCATTTTCTTCATTCTAGCTCAAGTGTGATAATTTGGGTACTTGTTCCACTGCTGCTAGGGCAGTAAAATGGTCAGTGAGGTGTACACTAATTTGTCTCGAAGTAGTTAGCAAGCTAACCAACTACAGTTCAATCACACCGACAATTGTTTGAATGTTAAATGACGAGACCGAGGCATTGATGCGAGTAACCAGTCTTGTTCAGTACATTGCAATACCTCCGGATATCTCAAGCACACCGGTAAAAACACTCGACTTGCAGTAATTAACATTTACCAACAGATGGCATCACTGTGCCATTATACACCCATAACAATCTAATTGCATTTTGGTGGTCATTTCCAATGGAACGCTGCGTGTGTTACGTGGTGCATATATATTTGTATTTATTGAACGTATGCGTTTATGGCTCTACAAATGGTAGAAAGTGAATAACTTGTTGCGCACATCTAGATGCTGTCGGTGTGGTCGAGACGTTAACATGGGTGCTTGACTGCTATTGTAATGTCTGAATGCTTGGATCAACCCTGCTCACAGCAACACCCTCTGAATTACATGGACAATCTGATGACACTGCATTTATGAACGCCCAGACGGCGCTCTGGACGTCGAGTTAATTTAGGAATACACCGTAGCTACTTTATACAATGGCGTTGTTGAATAGGCCTTAGCTTGGCTTGAAGGGTATTTCTACCGTATGCATGAAGTGCTAATGCCTGGGAAGCCGGTGTTTGGAGGATATATTGGCACAGGGGTTCGTCGAGGGCCGGCAACCATGCCAATATATCCTCAACACTGGCTTCGAGGGCATTGTCACTTTTTATACGGGTTACCAACAGTCAATTATTGATTGACTTTTTTTAATTAAACTTTATTTTGGTGAGATGTAGTAACGTCACAAACATAAGGTTGCTACCCAAGCCGGCTGGTCGTTTGTGCTTTCGGTTCGGTTGCAGGAGATGCGACTCAGTCATTGAGCTTCGTTCTTCTGTATTCATAAATGAATCACTAGAACAGGTTCCTCATTCAAGATGGGTGATTTCTATGTCCGTGGTCTGATGTGCTGACCATCCTCTGCTTACAGGTGGTAGCTGGGATGAAGTACATCTTCACAGTGCTGATGGCCAGGACCCTGTGCAGGAAGGGAGGTGTGGAGGAGGACTGCGCTGTGGCCCCAGCTGTGGTAAGGACCACAGGGCTAGCCTGGTCCCAGATCTGTTTGTGTTAACACTGGCAATTCAGCTCAGTGCTTCCTACATGTACAGCTTAAGAATGGTCCATTTTTAGTTTATAACGTGTTAGTGAACACATTGGTAACTAATAAACTACTTATAAACTGTTAGTAAATCCTACTTGTAACATGTTACCCATTTCACTATTGGTTCAGTATTGAGTTGTTTGCAAAGGGAAGTTTCAGGGGACATTTCTATAGATGAATGTCTGTTGGCAGTGTTTGAGAGCATCAAAACCATGATTCATTGTGGGTACATTTTGCCTGACTACTCTACAAATAATAAATGTGTTTATGATGCAAGGTGATTTGTAGCTCAGGTAGTCAGATGCAATGTCCAACAAACGTTTTGTCAGGTGTTATGCTGCTGAGGGGGTGTGACCATACAAACTCGTGTTGCTTCCTGTTTCCTCAGACCTACCAGTGCATCTTTGAGGTGTGGAGCCGCCCCTGGCTGGGAGCGAGCCAGTTGATCAAGCAAGCCTGCGAGGAGTAAAGACCCAAAGGAGAGAAGACTTCAATTGTCTAGTCTACCGAATTAGTATTTATTACCGGTGGTGTTAGTCTTACCTAAGCAGATCTACCTCATCTATGATGTATTCAGAGAATCCAACTCATTTTCCTACTTATTGCATTCCCACACCAATATAGCACTAAAAATAAGAACTGCTGTGTTGATGATGGTTTGTCAGCACTATGCAACAGTTGAACTAAATAAAACCTGTTTTTTACATTTACATGTGGTTTCAATTTGTTGCCAGATGAACAAATCTTAGACCCATTATGTTTTGAGAAAATAGTTCAATGTTGAGAAATATAACGTTCAGTCACCGGCCCAATGATTCACAGGACAGACCAATGTTAAAAAGGCTCATGCATTCAACATGGAGGTTGTCTATCACAACCTCTAAATAGGTCAGAAGGGACTACTGAAAAGGTGTTGGCTATTTATGCAGTATTATAAACTGGGTGGTTGGTGCCCTGAATGCTGATTGGTTGACAGCCGTGGTGTATCAGGCTATAACTTATTTTTACTGGTCTAATTACATTGGTAGCTAGTTATGAATAGCAATAAGGCACCTCAGATGTGCTATATGGCCAATATACCACAACCCCCTTGGGCATTATCACTTAGTATTACTCTTAGGAAGTGTTTGTATGCAAGCTATAGCTGTGACTTGTCATCAAATTTGTCTTATGCGCCAAAAATAGGTGTAAACCTTACAGTGAAATGCGTTCAAGCCTTTACAAGGGGGTACCATTTAGTGGAGGTAATTGGCTTGTGATAAATCAGTCTACTGCGGTGCTGAATAACTGCTTAACTGTCAGTGATGCCTTCTGCTTAGCAAATAACTGAAATCGATCTTAAATTGGCTATACACAATGGTGGTGTTAGTGTCTTGGCTTCATACAAGACTACAGACTCATTCAAATTAGGCTATTTTTGTAGGTGATAACATGGTGCACGGCCTGGCATTCAAGAAAAGTGGGACAGAACAAAACTTTAAAATGTAAATAAGCTTCTGAAAGTTATAACCACTAGTGGGCCTACGGCTAATACCCCCACTAGAAGGCCTACAGCTAATACCCCCACTAGAAGGCCTACAGCTAATACCCCCACTATAAGGCCTACAGCCAATACCCCCACTAGTAGGCCTACAGCTAATACCCCCACTAGAAGGCCTACAGCTAAAACCCCCACTAGAAGGCCTACAGCTAATACCCCCACTAGAAGGCCTACAGCTAATACCCCCACTAGAAGGCCTACAGCTAATACCCCCACTAGAAGGCCTACAGCTAATACCCCCACTAGAAGGCCTACAGCTAAAAACCCCACTAGAAGGCCTATAGCTAATACCCCCACTAGAAGGCCTACAGCTAATACCCCCACTAGAAGGCCTACAGCTAATACCCCCCACTAGAAGGCCTACAGCTAATACCCCCACTAGAAGGCCTACAGCTAATACCCCCACTAGAAGGCCTACAGCTAATACCCCCACTAGAAGGCCTACAGCTAATACCCCCACTAGAAGGCCTACAGCTAATACCCCTACAGCTAATACCCCCACTACAAGGCCTACAGCTAATACCCCCACTAGAAGGCCTACAGCTAATACCCCTACAGCTAATACCCCCACTACAAGGCCTACAGCTAATACCCCCACTAGAAGGCCTACAAATCAAATGTCACATACACATGGTTAGCAGATGTTAATATGAGTGTAGCGAAATGCTTGTGCTTCTGGTTCCGACAGTGCAGTAATATCTAACAATTCCCCAACTACTTAATACACACATCTAAAGGGGTGAATGAGAATATGTACATATAAATATATGGCCGAGCGGCATAGGCAATGTGCAATAGACAGTACAAAATACAGTATAAACATGAGTAATGTAAGATATGCAAACATTAACGTGACTAGTGATCCAGTTGTTAAAGTGGCCAGTGATTGGGTCTCCATGTAGGCAGCAGCCCCTCTCTAAATTAGTGATGGCTGTTTAGCAGTCTGATGGCCTTGAGATAGAAGCTGTTCAGAGGGGTAGAAGTGGGCTAACTTTCCAGTGCCTAACTATACAACCTTATGAATCATACTTTGTTTACACTGTGCTGTAGGTGTCTGGATTCCTGCATAGTATCAACAGAAGTTAACCAAGCACGTTGGAAATAGTTGTCGACAGCTGGTCTGATTTTAAGGTTATTTCTTTGCAGACCAGATACAAAGGTAAGATTCATGGTGTCACAAGGTACACAAGTTTGGCATATGTCAAATTTTGTAATCGTTTAGATTATGTCATATCAAGTTTGTCATATCACTTCAATAAAAAGCCCTTTATGAATACATTTAGTCTTCATTATTAGAACAAACGGGACAGAGTTCATGAAAAAAATACATCTTTCTTCTGCATGGATGAAGAGAACTTGAAAATAATGGTGACTGAAGAAAATGCAGTTGATTGGAGCACATAATTTCCTCATGGGGGGAAAGAGTAACTAACTTGTCAATGCATTTAATTTAGGCAGTGCAGTTATTTAATTGCCTGTGTCTGAAATGGCACCCTATTTCCTGCACAGTGCACTACGTTTTACCAGAGCTCCATGGGTCCTGGTCAAAGTACTGTACTATATAGTGAATAGGGTGCCATTTCAGACGCAGGCCTAGTTTGTGCTGGGTAAGAAGAAACTAAAGCTTCTCCTACAGGGTTTGATATGAGCCCATATTAAAAGAAGTGTCCTTGTCTAGAGAGGTCAATATGACAAGTTTTGCCTTGCTGCTAGTGGTTATAGCGTTGGGCCAGTAAACGGAAGGTTGCTGGATCGAATCCCCGAGCTGACAAGGTAGAAATCTGTCATTCAACGTACTTAGAATGTTACTTGGTAATATGGTGCTGCTAGTGATAGATAACGAGAGTCAAATCTGCATTAAAACTGGTTTCGGGCCTCCCGGGTGGCGCAGTGGTCTAGGGCACTGCATCGCAGTGCTAACTGCGCCACCAGAGTCTCTGGGTTCGCGCCCAGGCTCTGTCGCAGCCGGCCGTGACCGGGAGGTCCGTGGGGCGACGCACAATTGGCATAGCGTCGTCCGGGTTAGGGAGGGTTTGGCCGGTAGGGATATCCTTGTCTCATCGCGCTCCAGCGACTCCTGTGGCGGGCCGGGCGCAGTGCGCGCTAACCAAGGGGGCCAGGTACACGGTGTTTCCTCCGACACATTGGTGCGGCTGGCTTCCGGGTTGGAGGCACGCTGTGTTAAGAAGCAGTGCGGCTTGGTTGGGTTGTGCTTCGGAGGACGCAATGCTTTCGACCTTCGTCTCTCCCGAGCCCGTACGGGAGTTGTAGCGATGAGACAAGATAGTAATTACTAGCGATTGGATACCACGAAAATTGGGGAGAAAGTGGGATAACATTTAAAAAAAAAAAAAAAAAACTGGTTTCAATTATTCTGCAGTAATTTGTCGTCTGCCATCGGGGGCAGTTTAGGTTTCTTGTGTTTTTCAGTCCTTTGCAGATAGTCGTTGCTGGAGAACTGTTGCTCTAGCCGTACACCTGCAGTTCTCCTCACATCCATTGATGTAGGATGCGATACTGTCTGTGTAGTCATGTATGTTGGCATTGTTGTCCTTGAATATGTTCCAATCCGTGGTGTCTAGGTCCTTTAACTCCCCAATGACCTTGTCAGTCCATTTCCACACTGTTTATTTGACAGGCTTGGCGGTTTTTAGTTTCTGTCTGTATGCAGGGATGATGTGTAGCATTACATGGTCATTGTTGTATGCCCCTTTAATAGTGCTGTCACAATGGTCTGAGTCCCCAAGGGGACAGCGTGGTATGCCCCTTTAATAGTGCTGTAAACATGGTCTGAGTTCTGCAAGGGACAGCGTGGTATGCCCCTTTAATAGTGCTGTAAACATGGTCTGAGTTCTGCAAGGGACAGCGTGGTATGCCCCTTTAATAGTGCTGTAAACATGGTCTGAGTTCCCAAGGGGACAGCGTGGTATGCCCCTTTAATAGTGCTGTAAACATGGTCTGAGTTCCCAAGGGGACAGCGTGGTATGCCCCTTTAATAGTGCTGTAACCATGGTCTGAGTTCTGCAAGGGACAGCGTGGTATGCCCCTTTAATAGTGCTATAAACATGGTCTGAGTTCCCAAGGGACAGCGTGGTATGCCCCTTTAATAGTGCTGTAAACATGGTCTGAGTTCCCAAGGGGACAGCGTGGTATGCCCCTTTAATAGTGCTGTAAACATGGTCTGAGTTCTGCAAGGGACAGCGTGGTATGCCCCTTTAATAGTGCTGTAAACATGGTCTGAGTTCCCAAGGGGACAGCGTAGTATGCCCCTTTAATAGTGCTGTAAACATGGTCTGAGTTCTGCAAGGGACAGCGTGGTATGCCCCTTTAATAGTGCTGTAAACATGGTCTGAGTTCCCAAGGGGACAGCGTGGTATGCCCCTTTAATAGTGCTGTAAACATGGTCTGAGTTCCCAAGGGGACAGCGTGGTATGCCCCTTTAATAGTGCTGTAAACATGGTCTGAGTTCCCAAGGGGGCAGCGTGGTATGCCCCTTTAATAGTGCTGTAAACATGGTCTGAGTTCCCAAGGGGACAGCGTGGTATGCCCCTTTAATAGTGCTGTAAACATGGTCTGAGTTCCCAAGGGGACAGCGTGGTATGCCCCTTTAATAGTGCTGTAAACATGGTCTGAGTTCCCAAGGGGACAGCGTGGTATGCCCCTTTAATAGTGCTGTAAACATGGTCTGAGTTCCCAAGGGGACAGCGTGGTATGCCCCTTTAATAGTGCTGTAAACATGGTCTGAGTTCTGCAAGGGACAGCGTGGTATGCCCCTTTAATAGTGCTGTAAACATGGTCTGAGTTCCCAAGGGACAGCGTGGTATGCCCCTTTAATAGTGCTGTAAACATGGTCTGAGTTCCCAAGGGGACAGCGTGGTATGCCCCTTTAATAGTGCTGTAAACATGGTCTGAGTTCTGCAAGGGACAGCGTGGTATGCCCCTTTAATAGTGCTGTAAATATGGTCTGAGTTCCCAAGGGGACAGCGTGGTATGCCCCTTTAATAGTGCTGTAAACATGGTCTGAGTTCTGCAAGGGACAGCGTGGTATGCCCCTTTAATAGTGCTGTAAACATGGTCTGAGTTCCCAAGGGGGCAGCGTGGTATGCCCCTTTAATAGTGCTGTAAACATGGTCTGAGTTCCCAAGGGGACAGCGTGGTATGCCCCTTTAATAGTGCTGTAAACATGGTCTGAGTTCCCAAGGGGACAGCGTGGTATGCCCCTTTAATAGTGCTGTAAACATGGTCTGAGTTCCCAAGGGGACAGCGTGGTATGCCCCTTTAATAGTGCTGTAAACATGGTCTGAGTTCCCAAGGGGACAGTGTGGTATGCCCCTTTAATAGTGCTGTAAACATGGTCTGAGTTCCCAAGGGGACAGCGTGGTATGCCCCTTTAATAGTGCTGTAAACATGGTCTGAGTTCCCAAGGGGACAGAGTGGTATGCCCCTTGTTCAACATTTTAACCAGCTGTTTTTATCTTGGAAGTTCCTGTTGAAGGTTGATGTGGTTAAAATCCCCCATGATGGACAAAATAGAATCTGGGTATTTCCTTTCCACCTCTGTGATCTGATCAGCCAATAGCTGTTGCTCTGTGTGTGCACAGCTGTGATCTGATCAGCCAATAGCTGTTAAGTTGTGTGTGCACAAGAGCTCGGCGAGATGTAGACTCCAAACAGAATTACTTGAGGCAAATACCTTACCTTGCGAGGATAACAGCACTGAGCCTTATTCTAAAATGTTTTAAGATTCCTCCCAATATGTTCTCAAATCACTTATGTAACAGTTTAACTTTACGTCCGTCCCTCGCCCCGACCCGGGCGCGAACCAGGGACCCTCTGCACACATCAACAACAGTCACCCACGAAGCATCGTTACCCATCGCTCCACAAAAGCCGCGGCCCTTACAGAGCAAGGGGAATCACTACTTCAAGGTCTCAGAGCGAGTGGCGTCACCGATTGAAAGGCTATTAGCGCGCACCACCGCTAACTAGCTAGCCATTTCACATCCGTTACACTTAGACCATTCCTCCATACAAAATCTTTCCAGATCTTTGATAGCTTTTGCCTGTGCTCTTCAATTCTAACCACAGAGTTTCAATGGGGTTCAAGTCTGGAGACTGAGATGTCCATTGCAAAATGTTAATTTGGGGGTCAATTAGTCCTTTCTTTATGGATTTTGTTGTGTGCTTGAGGTTATTGTCCAGATGGAAGATTCACTTGCTGCCAAGTTTCAGCTTCCTGTCAGAGGAAACCAGGTTTTTGGCTGCTAAATAGAGCTAATTGGCTGCTAAATAGAGCTCTTTGGCCATTAAAAAGAGCTCTTTGGCTGCTAAATAGAGCTAATTGGCTGCTAAATAGAGCTCTTTGGCTGCTAAATAGAGCTCTTTGGCTGCTAAATAGAGCTCTTTGGCTGCTAAATAGAGCTCTTTGGCTGCTAAATAGAGCTCTTTGGCTGCTAAATAGAGCTCTTTGGCTGCTAAATAGAGCTAATTGGCTGCTAAATAGAGCTCTTTGGCCATTAAAAAGAGCTCTTTGGCTGCTAAATAGAGCTCTTTGGCCATGAAAAAGAGCTCTGGCCACAAACACCAATGGTGGGTTTCGCATCAAAGGAAGGATGCATCGGCAGAAAAGAACCCCATACCTACTGTAAAATATGATGGTGGATCTTTGATGCTATTGGGTTATTTTGCTTCCACTGGTCCTGGGGCCCTTGTTAAAGGCCCAGTGCAGTCAAAATGTGTTTTTCCTGTGTTAACTATATATTTACACTCCAAGGTTGGAATATTACTGTGAATGTGTGAACATGATAATGCCCTTTTAGCGTAAGAGCTGTTTGATAAGACCACCTGAGAAGTAAGGGTGTTTTGGTGGGATGGTGACATCACCATGCAGTAAATTAGTTAATAGACCAACAGGAAAGTTCCAAACCACTCTGCCAGTAACGGCTAATCTTACGTTTTCCCCTCCCAACTCAGACCACTCCGCCATTCCTAACAAAATTCTTGCTTGACAAATTGTTCTCAGAATCTATTTTGTTTCTATTTTACCATTTTAATTGAAAACCATCACTGTAAAGTA